>NW_024704936.1:42118-100517 GCF_018977255.1 Callorhinchus milii
TGGTCGACCGTAATACGCATACGTATGTCCACGGTCCGGAAGCCTGGTTGTTTCAGTGAAGCTACACATCGGAGAGCTTAATTTGGGCGTAAACAATGGCGACTGAACCAGAATAATTCGTATCATTCGTGGCCGAGTTTTAGGACTGACGTGATTAACCCATGTTTTCCTCTCGTACTGGACAAGACTAAACATGTTAAAGGCAGGGGACATTTAGGCGCCCGGCTCGAGAAATTAACTCCCTGCTATTATGATTTTGTCACTTCAGATTCCCCCGGCTTTACCTTATGTTCGTACTATCGCGAAGTGGACAGAGGTCTGTTTAGAGTCGATACGCGTTACCACTCAACGCCCTGGTGATTTTGCCATTAAAGCCGCCGTATACTCGCAGACGCGCGTGTGAGAGGATGTATCAGGATCTTTCCTGTAAAAGATCCCATTAGCAGAAGTGAACGAGTTGAGTTGTGACAACTTTGAACCCAGGCATACAGTAGGATCATGCTCGGCAGAAAATATGGCTTGTAGGCATTACGCACAATGTGGACACTGGAGATGAATTAAACACGCGACCACATCCTGGCCAAGTACGAAAAGGATAAGGGGCTACGGTCGCGAGCTCGACCGGATTGCTCCGGTTGGTGCAATAGCGTTCGGTTTTGGTGGTCACTCTACATTGGCGCTCTCCCCCAGGATAGGGTTAGATCTGATCAACTAGGGATATAACCGTTCCCCCTCGAGATCCGTGGGAGAAAGCTCCGAATGGCGTCCTGGGCGCCCCAGGTATTTCACCTCACTGGCACAAGCTGGAAATAAGCACAATTCGGTTCCACTAAGACACGACCGAGATCAATTTCTAAATGATTAAGTTGTACGTATGGGACCTCTCATGACTCGTCGCTTTCGGACATATGGGTGACACTAGGGGGTTTGCTATTCAATGATGATTCAATCGCGTGCCCATCAGATCAGTGAGTTGGAGAAAGCGGATAAGCATCGTACAAAAGATCCGCAGCTCTCTTGAACGTAGCATTCTGGTTGACCGGCGAGGCCTCGGTTATCAGTCTGTTCATGTTCATATCTAGTTTAAGGCGCTCTACTAGTATAGTCGATCAGGATCCTGTTTCTTATCCCTAGCTTTGCTGTGCACCACCCGAGCGTGACAGCATCGAACTAACCTAGAAACACCGGTCAGTGCTACTACGAAAGGAAGGGTCATGTACGGTGCATTGATCGGGTTCGGTAGGGATCCACCATGGGAATGAAACTAGTCCAGCGTGATCGACGCCGTGAGTTCGCGTAAGTAGGTCTCACGTAGGTCCGGTTTGAACTGCGCAGCGGTTTCAAGCGGCTGCATGGTAATTCAGATGAACGAGTGTCACGACTCTTTGCTAGATACTGCGGGTTAGACCGGGCCATGCTTACGGCGTCTGTGAACAGGCTCAGCTTACACCGGCCCGGAAACAGGGTTTGTAAAATTCTGTCTCCGTAGGATGTAAGTTCTTTGGTCCACATAAGTTCTTAACTCACGATAGGACGGTGACTCGCTGTTAACTCCACCTGGTAAGTTCGGTAGGATAGCTGTGTTGCATATGATCTTCGAATGGAAGCGAGCGTGATCTCGCGAATGGCTTGCGTGCACTCCTGGCTACGTTCTAACTCCTTTATCGCTCTGATAACATAATGGTGGATCGCCAAGCTTATGCGCTCCCGTGCAGGGAGAATTCTACCGGGGTGACTCAAGGCAACCTCGCAGATCTCTTGACCCGCAGGCCATGAGACGTCAAGCACGAGACACATAGACGATGTCTCACTGGTTTTAGTCAGCTGCCTAGTGACGCGAGGAGTCTTCCTTCCTTCCAGCCCTGGCGGTTTTCCGTGGTGCTAATGGTCGCAGCCAGAGCAAAAACGTCCCCACGCACGGCCATTCGTTTATTCCTGTTCGTTCCTCTGGCCTCAAATACCGGGGAGAAACAACTGGTTAGGGTATGCGTCAGGACGTATTATGTATACAGTGCATATCGCTTATAGGAAAGACTTATATGATACGGATTGGAGGCGCGCCGAGTAGCCGAGCACCTAAGCATCCGGACTTTCCCGTGCAACTGAAGTGTAAAGCGGCAAGCAGGATCTTTTACGGAAAGTTATTACCGGTGACTGAATGTAAGGGCAACCGGGTAGCTCCTATGGATGGGAGTACGAAGAGAACAATGTGAACTATCTTGCAGTTGATCGGAGATTACCGACGGTCGGTTTTCGCGAAGTACAACTACCACAATCCCTTATCTGTCTGTTCCAGGACAGTTAGAGTCATATCCAACGATCTTACTCAGAAGGCATCTCCACTCTGACGCTACACTTACATGTACATATATCACTCTTTTATATGCACTGGTCGAGTTCACTGTAGGGAAAGGGGTATATAATAAGTCGGAAAGAGATTGTGCATAACGCACTCTTCTTATCGTTTTGGAAGAGATAACGCCACAATACTAGATAAAATGGAATACACTTGTCGGCCTTACCGATTAATAAGCATCGTTTCTGTACTTGGATATACATATCCTTGGGACGTGGTAGTGTGTGGCTGGAAAGCAAGGAATCCAAGGTTGTAACTCGATTCACCCAAGCGGGACTGTGATCTCACTGGTCTTGGCGGAAGACAGTGATTCGACCGGGAAGACGGAATGGAGCTCCGAACTCTTAGTCGCCCGCGTCCCTGAGGCCATACTATAGGAGATTTCAGCCATCAACCGGTAGAGTCAAGCGATGATCTTCCGGCTCTTCTGCCGCAAATTAGTCGAGAAATTCACCGTAGCCAGTTGGATTCGGGAGTAGAGAAGTTTCAGTAGGCTTCGGTTAAGGGCACTAAAGATGTTATACCGAAAATGCGGGATGCCAGCTAGCCGGCACCAAAATGTGTACTACCAACTTTAGAACTTAATCCGACGTGGCCTGCTGGAAGCTCTCAGATAACAAGTACGGCGTAATCGCGAGGCGTCAACGACACATATAGTTGCGGTCTTGTGTTCTTGTCACCCCCGACTAGATATACTTGTTTTCCATCGAGGGACTCGATGCGCATGTGGAAGCGTGCATAGCACTCCGTGGTGGGAACACAAATCGCTCTGTTCAGAAACCCTGACCTACGGCATGACCAGTTTATTTTCGCTGGCTGGTCTACGAAACCTTTTATCGAGCGTCTTCAGTTGGTCTTGGTCAGTGCGAGAAGCTATTCAAAGTGAACAATGTTCATACGCTAGGAAATGATGTTTAAGTCTTCTGGGATGAGATTAAAAAGCCAACGAGATGATATGTAGACAACAGTGAACAAACAGAGGCGCGAGTCGTCGGCCACACGCCTCGACGATGTCGAGTCGGTGAACACTTGGGTCGTTAATTACGCGGTGCGCAGGTTTGTTGATGGAAGGACTTTAAAATGATTAAGGCCAAAGTGTGGCTGTAAGGTGTCTACCTGACCACAGACCTGCGACAAGAGGACGACATGAGTCTGCTACTAGTCCTGACCGCAATAGTGAGTGTAGCTTCCCAAGTTAACTAATGGTTCCAGGATCTCTCTACATTTCAGAGTGGAGGTGGCCAGGCCGGCGTCTAGTGGGACGTAGCCAACTGGAGACGAGTCGGTGGAGCATAACCGTCTAACATCCCGTATAACGAGTTACCTGGCCTGGTAGTTTACGTACCTCAGAGCTACGCTATATTTATGCGCCTCCAAGGCGCATGGTGACCATAAGTCGCCTGGGTATATTAGTATTGTGATTCACCCCGTGTCGGGAGCGCATGTCTTAAGTCGATGCACGTGGAGTGCAAGCCGTCTCATCTGCTCCATCCTCAGAAGCACTGGCTATGCGAGTAAAGTAAGATTGCTGTGGCATTCATCAGTCACGGGACCTATGGTTCGCTCATATAATCCAAGGTCAGCAGATAATTAATCCAAGGGACGCCTGGCTACAACAGACTTGTCCGGCCTTCTCGTTTGACCACGGGCTTTAGGGTGAGATTCTATGACCGACTGTAGAAGGTTGTTGGCGTGTGCTCCTGATTCTGTTTCTATGGTGTGGGTGACCTAGTAAGTCGCCTCTATATTGCGCGGTCGAGCTACCGGAATTGTCGATTGCACCCTAAAGATATTACCTATATTGGCGTCTACAGTCACAGCTCGACGGAGACGTGATCTGCTCACCTGTAGGTAACGATTACCTGCTCCCCGTGACTATTTACCTTGTCCAAACCGACAACAAAATGGTCTGCTGACTCCCACTTCCCGCTCGGATACGATAGGTGTGAGGTTAATGGTATCCAAGACACTAGTAAAAACGTGATCTTGATCGGAAGCTAAAACGAAGTGGAGGTGAATACGAAGGCAACGCAATGACACCGGACGTCCTCGTCATGAAGCGAGCAGTCGGAGTATTCATTTATCACAGCTCTCGCTTCAGCATCGCCGCCCGGCGTGGTTCGTCAATAATCTAGAGGGCAGGCCCGGTAAGATTGAATATTCTAAGTATGTACGTAGCTATAGCAGTCGACTACTCTCTGCAGCCGTTCCGTTGACGCTCACACTCATAATTGCATAAGCCGCAGAACTTCTTATTTGAGTCCTGCCAAGAACCCTTTCTTAGTGTCTGCGCCGTATGGCCTTGAACAACGCTTTTAACTCAGTCCACAATCTCAATTATCTGCCGTAGGTCGGGGCCGGCACATTGCCCTTTAGAACTCTACGCGCTTTAACCATCCATTCGGTTCCGTTCTCCCATTGGATTCTGACCCTTGCCTGAATTGATGGGGAAGGTCAGCCCAACGTCTCGTCGTATCCCAGTTGGAACTGGTAGTGCCTTCGGACTCAGCTTTGAGACGATGCCTGGTACAGGGCAGCTACTCTGACTTGTATTCAGTACAACGGACTTTCCTTGACCCACTATCTAAGCCCCCAGCACCAAGATTCCGCACCATAGGGTGGCGTGCCATAATCCTGGCACTCGATTGTCCGGTTAGGGGGCGGCCCTTGGGGACCCTTAGTACAGCATTATCTCGTCAGATCGGCTCTTTTCTATAGTTACTGAGGACATGCTTCAGTTATATCACCCTTACCTCCATGCTTTCCCTCGCTAGCCCAAACCGATGCCGCACGAAGAACCTTATCCAAGAAATTTGTCGCGTTTTATGCATGACTCTGGATGCTCGGGGTGCGACACTGATGGACCCTGACCCCGGGTGTAGGATAATTATGTTAGGGTCTAGATGGAAACCAGGCTCAGGCTTAGTGCATAGCTGACGCAGGGACGACCGCTGCACTTCAAAGAAGTGGGATCACCTTAGTCGTAAGCCTGGCCAGATCTGCCAACTCTTTGACGAATGAGGTAAACCAATTGGCGGATACTGAAGGACATTTCCTTATAGTGGGCCACTCCGCTGTGGCCGGAGTTAGTTCCGGCCATGTAGATTAGGTAGATAGCATTACGAGATCGTTCATCCATTCCGTTCTTACTGCATGGGCCCGAGATTTTTTGGGTACATGCGAAAATACCGAACGCTACCAGGAACCGCCCAGGGTTTTGCAATTTACTAGCATGCCGTACTTCCCCCATCCGGTGTAGACCACGAGATTTTTGATGAAAGTCGGGTGTTAAAGACTGAGAAAGCCAGAGCTCACCGAAACCTAGCTGTACTGAATTCGCCCGCAGGCTTGTCTAAACCAACTGGACAGTCCTAGTCGCCGTGGGTTTTCTCTGTATTGAACAGTGAACGGTTTGGAGTTAACCCAAGCGACGGTTACGTGTACTAAGCAGCAAAATGGCCCGTTGAGGCGCAAACATCAAACTAACTACGGAACTACCGAGGTGACTTATCAAGTTTGTCCTTTTCTAGGGTCCTCGGCGAATCAAATTCTATCGAACGAAACATTGGCGGCTTCTCACCGCAACCAACCGGTGGTATAAGCTTAGCTCGTGATATGCTTCATTGAATTAAGTAGTCTACACTTGACCCGGATTGGGGAGACGGAATTTACAGCTCCCAAACATGGTTTTCGTAAAGTGTGGATCAAACTCTGAACACCAACGGTAGTGGGAAGGAGTTCCCCTGTTTCCCGATAGTCCAAGAACCTCCATCGCGGAATTGATTCCAAAGTACTTGAGGACGCCCGACTCACTGATTGGTTGAGACTCGACAGGCCAGTAGTTCCCATACGTGGAAAAGATCGCTCGTTGAGGCCCGGAGCGTAGGGTCGATCTCAAACGGACTCGGCCCCCACGCGAACAAAACAGATGCGTTCTCCACAAGAAGCCCACTTTTTTAGGATCATGAATATTGCCCGACGTAGTAACGTGCCCCGGGTTGTGTTCCCACAGAGAGTCCCAGCGCTGTAACCCGGAGGATCTTGGAGTCGTCGTATGAATTTTTGGGTGACGTCCGGCCCCCCCGGCGGTACAATCCATCGCAAAAATCCTGCAAGCCACCCCCAAACGAAAGGGTCCCCTGCTTGTCATACAGTATACAAATCTCCGCCGGGTTTCTGCCGTATTACTAAACCGCTTGCTTCCGGGGGTCAAATGAGCTCGGAATGTGTGGGGATATACTAACCCCACAAAGGTTACACTAGCTGTGTACCGTAGATCCGCCCTTAAGCCGAAAGGTACTCCGTCCGCTTGGCCTTAATTGAGGCGGGATCCTAACGGAGATTCTGGTCGACAAAATCCATGAATCAACGAATCCACCGATGGAGCATCGTGTACCAAGTTTGCCTATATCTATATTGCAGCCTGCTCAAATATATCTTACTTTCGAGACTATCTCAACGATAACGTGCCCCCAGCCTATATGTGAGGGCTATCATGTGTACGAGTTGAATATATGGCGAACGACAACGTTGCATCCCAGGTCACCCTGCTAATACTCACTTAACAGTCCCAACGCTATCAGAAACCCTACAATGTACATAAGTGTTCGCCCAGCTCGTCGAGGGCATACGTATCTAAGGGCCCCAAAACGGACTGCGACTACTCTG
Organism: Callorhinchus milii; assembly: GCF_018977255.1. NCBI lineage: Eukaryota > Metazoa > Chordata > Chondrichthyes > Chimaeriformes > Callorhinchidae > Callorhinchus > Callorhinchus milii. The sequence goes on from NW_024704936.1 coordinate 49,143, forward strand.
GTTATGTGATGAGTAAATAGTAGCATTGGAAGCCTTTGTAGTGCATAAAACTGTGCCGACTTCACAGACAGGCCTCGAGGTATAGAATATATTTCAATTGATTGTCGCTGTGACAATATGCTTCAGGTACTAGCATACGACCCTAAAGGAGGATCGAGCGCTCCAGCTCTTGCCATCACTTCTTAACTAGCTCGAGATGGCTCCGCCTCTCTGCTTCCAACAAACTGACCTGTAATGTATCGCTCTCCCCCGCTTTCCTTTTACAATCTTAGCACTCATAGTTACGGGATACAAAATGACCTAGCATTTAGGCGGGTCGTCCGAATACTCAAATTCAGGAGATATTTTGCGGAGCGTAAAAGGTACGCTCTCCCTGCGATTATATTGATTATGTTCAGTACAAGGTAGTGTCCCCTGGGAATTACGCTACTCTCCTTCAAACCCTTACAGTGGCTATAGGTGGAAGACGAATGTCGCCCACAAAAGCAACCGCTGGGAAAAAATCTTGACTTCCATTTGATAAGGTCAATAGATTCAGGGCACCGTAGAAAAGCGCCCGGTTTAGTATTACTATACATTATTGCGGAGAATATCGCTAACAAACGTCGGCGTCTGGGGGATTTTCATGAATCATTCCGGGCTCAGTCGGATCACGGGGACTAGGAGGCCTCAGTCGCAGCTGCTCTATTTAAATTTTTATAGTCAAGCTGGGCAATTACCGCGTCGTAAAGAGGCAGTTGACACACTCTGGGAAGGGTGTAGCTTGTCGAGTCTAAGCTTGCGTGAGTAATCTGACCGGGACCATGCAATTGTCTATGGTGTTGCGGCAAGGACACTAATATACTAGCGATTTTGCACACACAACAGGGTTCTACCGGGCTCGACACACCAAATAACCAACCATATTAGTCTTGATCATTTATGGAAGGCCGAAGGTAGTCTTCGGGATCATAAGGCATACGAGAACATGGACCTCGTGGACCAAAGAGCGACGCTACAAAGGTGGGGATAGACCTTCTCTACGCCCCGAATATGCGGCTGTTAAACAAAAAATATAAGTGACTTTAAAACATTCGATGGGCGCAGCATCCATTTATTCAACACCTGAACCATAATCAGTAGGCACAATTTCCTTAGTGGTAAAAAAGGGGACTACGCATGACCGGCTACTAAGCGTGGAAACGGGCATATACGTCTGTGGCCCCCCCGTTTCAAACTTATGAACATCGACCACTAGGCAACTGGAGTCTCGAGCTTCCCGTTTATAAACATACCGACGATAAATCTATGACACTAGATATCGAGCCGTACAAACAGACTGCTTGATTCTAAAGGACTGCCGATAAACGGCTAACGATCGTATTCGCACATGCTCGTGCGATTATAAGGGTCTCGGTAATTCGCCCAGTGTGTCTGAACGAAATAGTGTTGGGTCCAGCCGTGATGACACAATGTGAGCGAACTTATGTGGCGACCGGCTCTAAGTCTTAGGGCAGGCACTCCGCTCTATATGTGGCCATTGCGCACTTTGGACCTGAACACCGTCCGCGTTTTCTTTAGGAGCATCGTCAACGTGACAAAACTTGCACCTATCATTATCATAGTCGGAAGTCTTTGAATTCACTGGGCATTTATGGTATCCTATAGTCGCACGTGTGTGACGAGACTAATGCTTTATCTATTTTAGACACTTAGATACTTCGAGGCGTGTAGCTGACCAGCTCATATACGCTAAAGTGGCTTGTCCCAACCAAGAACAACCGGCGGAGCCCAAACATTGATATCCACTGGGTCCTGGTGCTCCTGTTAACTCACCGAGAGCTCGTCCGGCTAACCGAATTATGTGGGTCTCTGTAGACCAGTTTCCTGCAGGAATTAGGATGTCCTAGAAGGTGTGATCTGCTGCGAACTCGTCCCAGACAGGGTTGGCACGTCCTTCCACAATTATACGCAGAATAGGATCTAGAAACTTATGAAGCAACGGGCGTACTCTTTCGTGAGCCGTCACGTATAGCTAGCCTAAATATTTACCGCGGCCGGTAAGAGTCGCTAATCAATAAAAGCGGGACATCAGACTGGAACCGTTATGAGAAACGCAACCTCTGGCTGACGGCAGGAATATGACGGATGCTAACCTCAGTACTTTACGTTGTGATACACAAATAGGTTACGCCGTACCGGTCGTGCCGCATTAGGAGGATACCATTTCACTGCACCCACCTACCCCCCTCCCGGCCTCCCGTTAAGGCAGGGCCGATCCGTACACGGACTTACAACGGGCTTCGGTCCTCAGCTGCAACTCCCGAGGCCAACGATATTCACAATACTACCGTTTTGACTAGGTAGGTATAAGACCATACTATATGAGGTCATCAGGAGACCGATCAGTGGGAAAAAAACTCCACGAGTGGTGATCGTCAGACAGTAGAAGGCAGAGCGCAGGACACCTAGCGCAAGGGGGTCCTAGTACCTGGGGGATACGTGTTTTTCTTTGGGCTTACGGTCAGTACAGGCTGAGCTCTAGTAGTGCGCCAGAATAGTGTTCGAAGGAATTTTTAGTCCTTTAGATCTGGGCGCGGGTCGCACCACGAGGCTACCCGGTGCAGCAGTGCATCCCTTCGAAAGGCTGAGCGACATGGGATTACCGAGCCATAAATCGGCAATTCCGCCCCAGGTCTATGTCGAAAGTTCATCCGTCTCCATCTGCAGATGTCGGCCCTTCGGGCCAGTTGAAGATGAATATCTTAGTCAGATTCCAACTCCGGCGGGATTTCGCATCCTTTAGCCAGTAGCAGTTGGGATTAGATGTCTAATGCTCCCGACGAATTGCCGATCGCAATTAAAATCTAACCTGGACGGCGCCGTCGGCCCGGGATGCGCCGGGGGCCTGTAACCAGGGATCCTTTGCGTTCGTGGAGTCCATGCTTACCGAGGTATAGTTATACGTTCCTCATGCTACGGTCCTCAACTACAGCCAATGGGAAATGGGACTTCCAGATTTATACAGAGACGTTGCGTCGTCGCAAGGCTGTCGCCTTGACAGACACCAAGATAAATATAGAGAAAGAGATCTCGCGAACATTCTGTAGCCTGTTTAGTATAGAAGGGCCGGCACAGTTGACCATGATCATGGTCGCCATATTAAGGCCAAATGAAGGCACACGGTCACCTAGGTAAAGATTCAGACTACCGCGTCCGCTAGCAGCCGCTATGATCGCTATCTGCCATTTGAGCATCAACCTCTTAGGAATAGAGCACGGGCGCTGTAGGTACCTTGGCCTACTCGCTGACTCCTTTAGGCTTTGTAGAGATATTCTTTCGCACCTCTTGGGTAGCACTGTATAAGCTAAATTGAATCACTAAGAAAATCCCGGTATGAAAAGATAGGCTAAAGATAGTGCTCCTAACTCCTCGACAAGCTTGTAGTACAACTGGCTCACTCACTTGCGACGCTGAGGGGCGCAGCAGTACGTTCTTTGATAGACAGCGGCTGTATAGGATTTGGCCCAAACAAAAACTTACAGTCAGTTAAGAAGCGTTGGCAGGTATGGATTATGCAAGCGGGAACCCTTCCGTATGTGATACGAAGCTAGCTTTTGCTTCCGAAGGGCATAGTAGGCACACGCTCACGTCACATACTGTAAGGCCTTGGCAGCGAGGAGCCCTAGTCGGTCTATGAAACGTCGTGCATAAGCTACTAGACAGTGGAGTTACACTCTAGAGATTTTATGATCGTGGTAGTTCACACAGTGATATGTCACCAGGCTTGATCCAGCAAGGCCAGAAGTTCAGGTGTTCGCTCTTTGTCAATTCCGTGTCGGTATCACGACTTGCAAGCATTCGCTCAGTTACCTGCAGAGACAGATGCCCAGCCCACAACTCATCGACCGGAGGCAAAATAGACACCTCCCCTGAGGCTTCCTTGGCCTCTCTCGCATAAGTTGGCAGTACCAGTCTAGCCCGAGCAAAGTAGAAGGATCCCGTCGCCGGAGTCGCACTAACGTTTATTACGACAGTCAGTTCTAAACCCACTGAAATCTGCTACGAGTGGCAGTATGGGCCCACGAACAATCCAAAGCTGCATAGTAGGTCAGGTTTCTACGATGTATGCTGAAGCACTGTAGCTTAAGTCCGTACGACGGAAGACTAAGGGGGTGGCATGTATAAAGTTTGTGTCGTTTATATCGTGGTCCTAGGAATCTTATGAGTTGTACAGAGTGAACCAGAAAGGCCAGCCAGAATCTATGCGACTTAGCCGCGGGTTGATTTCAGGACGGTCCAGGTGGGGCATACATGACAAACACAGAGCGCAATTCGTCCGACCAGTAAACATGAGCATATCGGAGTATACGCTATTCAAGCTAGATTATGGACGAGCTGAAGCAAGCGTATACAATAATATGTGTTGTTCCAGTGCTACTATCAACTAGGAAGGTGTGTCATTTACTGGACGCCTGTAGGCCCAGCCAAAGACTCCTGAGCACAGATCTGTCGTTCGGCGAATTTGGCCTGTTGTAAGACTGTGCAACTCCACAGACCGTAGTAGGCAGGTGGACAAGACCGCATAATGCTCATTAGGTTGCGCTAATTACTATGTAGCTGTTGTAAGTAGTCTCCTGAATCAATTCCAGAACACTCAGGTCTGTGTGCGCACTCACCTGGCATCAATTAGACGGCCGTCTGTGCGTCTCAGCATGAGCGTCGCCGCGACACTTGCGCGCTGGGAGGTTCCAAGTCGATTCGAGGATGATCCTCATTAGTCCATGGTCGAAATTCAGTTGACCTTGGGTCCTCAGGAGTAACCTGAATAGGTTATAAACCTTTTCGCAAAGTGTCGCATGGTCTAAATGGCGATTTGCACCATCCTGAACGAATTTTAACTGCCGACCCCGTTATCGAACTTACAAAGCAAGTGTAGGCGGGTTACTAAGGACGAGAGCGAATTATGGGTTTCGGTGAGCCTTAATTCTCAGGGCAGTGGGATAGACTTGCGAATCTGCCAAGGTTTGTCTAAGGTCCCTCTTTCCCAGAAGCGCCGAACAACTGAGACTCCCTACTTTGCGACACGTAATGGTAGCTTGGAGTAGCCGGGTCTCCATCGGACTAGTTTGACTACTGGCGCATTCTCATCCTTACATGGTTATCCTTAATACCAAGATTCTCAGTGACGATATGCGCCCTTTTACTCCAAAGGGAGCTCCAAATTGATCACCTAAATCTCCATAAGGGTCGGATTCCCTGCCCGTTATTGACTGTAAACCGCAAGGGTACCCGCGTCGAGCCAACCTTCCAAGGCGGCTTCTCCTCGCAAGACGAGGCCCACCCTGTTGTCTTAAAGGGCAATGTGTATCGTGACCCTAATGCTTTCGAGAATTCTGCGAAAGGAGACGCAAAATTTGCTACGAGCGAGATCAAGTTTGACGTCGTGAGAACCATCCTCGGTGGGAAGGCTTCTGTAATGCGGACGAAATACGGTGTGGCAAACAGAAATTCGTCTACAATGACGGATGGGGTGACTTGGAACCCAAAAGTATTAGGATTGGAGCAAGTTCCAAAGCCCTCAACAAATCCCACGGACTAACCGGCTCCCTAGGGGCGGTTCATGCTTGACATTGCCCTCAAAGTTTCACGGTATCAAAAAGGCCACTTACGGCATGCATATCGGGCGATAACACCTACGGCGCTAGGTAGTGTCGTGCCATATGGCGCCAACCTGAGCTTAGGACGTTTCAGGTCCGAGAACTTACGGCGACAGTATTCAACGGATTATGGTTCTGCCATAACATAGGTCCTAATGAGCGTCGTTTCCCCCCAGGCACCATGAGCTATGTTGCCGGCGTATCTATGCATTCGGCGCTAGTAAATTGTGGTAGGGCTAGGTTCGCAGACACCCCTCAATTCACCGACTGTACCCAGTAGTACTAGATTGCCGGGCCATCGTTGTTCAAATCGGAATTTACGCCGCGTTGCGGCCAGTGACAGCTAGTCGGAACAGCCTTTACGGCCAGCCAGGGAAAACGCATACACTAAGCAACGATCGCTTTCTTGCTGAAACTTTACGCTATTAAATTTCTAAGGAAGGGGAGGCGCGTCCTCGACGAGACTAATATACATCCTGCGTAGTGATGATCCTGGTGGATTGAACCGCTTTCACTGACTTTTAGAAAGAAGATCGTACATATAAGCTTTATAGTTGCATCGCCCACTAAACTACCGGGACTTAGTCCAGACCCCAAAATCCCGACGGGGGGTGCCCGTTTTCAATGTAGTCGTCATCTAAAAAGAGGAAATCCGTTCTGCTCAGGCTAACTTTGTGCGGCATCCCGGGGTCACGTTAGGACGAGTCGCCTGACTGCCCTACTTCCAGTCGTGTTGAAGAGCCCCAACTGAAAGCATTTAGTTTTTGACTCCATCGGACGTCCCTCTATTATGAATTCATTTGTCTGCAAGATCCCGAATCTAGCCTCTTCGCCGTGTCTTAAACAGCCGCGCATCTTAACTGCTTCCACTTATGGTGAGTGTGACGGCGAATTGAGACAACAGCCCCGTAGCCACGGGTGTGAATGGTACTAGGCTCTTAATGTTTCTAGGATAGCTTTGACAGGTAGAAATGGCGTGGGCGATCAATCAGATGTGCCGGGTAGCGAATCCCAAACCATATATCATTACGCGGCTATGAAGGAAATCCCAAATCGTAGGGACTCTCGTGCATGAGTTCTTTGCAGAACTGTGTACTCACACCGGTTTATAGGATGCTCGTCACGCTACATTAAGATAAAGCGATGGATTCAAATACTAGGATCTCTACCGAAGCGATGCCAGTTCAGCTAAACTAGCATATCAACACCAAGTGAGCCGCGACAAGAGGTCTTTCAAATTGGCCCGTGAGTGTCTGCTCCTTCATTCACCGGGTCCTCTAGCTGCGAAGCAGTTGTGACTTGGGCGCGCTTTAAGTTGACAGAGCAGTCACGCTATGAACGCGAATCGATTATATTCACCCACTTGTTGTGCTATGGGTTGCATTGAGACGGCAGTCATTTAATCTTTCGTCGTGGGAAGTTCGCGACCGTTGTATACGAGCATCTAAGAGGTATTAGTTGGATTACAAGGTCATATTTGGTGAAACGCGGTATGTGACTTATGATAGGTCGGAAGGGCTGGAAACGAAGAGCACTTTTGTCGGGATTGTTTTACCGATCTGTAATGTCCAACATCACCTACTAGCATCGTGGGGCTAGCTCCTTAGTGCTCGCTTCGATAACCAGCCCTTACAAGCATTTAGTTAGTCTTTCCTTCCATACGAGAGAAGCCTCCTGAACATCATGAAGTCTAACGACAAGATTATCCGACGTTAAAACAAAGTAGACGAGTGAACATACTGTGGACGGTTGTCACACGTGTCAGTGCTTACGTAATGGACGACGCCCAGATGGCGAGACTTTACCAGGCGGGCCCGTGAATGGGCCCTTCGGCTATCCTGATGGTTGAGCTGGAAGAAATCACCGCGAGCGGAATGACCCGCTCTTAAGCACTAGTAATCTGGAATTGAGTATCATGCACACAGTACTGTTAACCTTAGAGAAACACCCAAGTGTCACAGTCGCAGTAGACACACTAACAGTCAACGAATATCAGATGGTCGATAATCGCGAAAGCGACTACACTGTACCGCTGAACTTGACGGCGGAACATTCCGAACATGGGAAAACCTGCCACAAGATGCAAATTAAACGCCCAACGAACGGCTGGTTGACTGAATTTTAAGGAGAGTCAGTTCTGTATTTCGGAGACGGACCCGGGAAATGAAGAATACGGTTACGGTTCTTGCTCACACGATTCACTATATGCGGATTTGCCGTCTCAAACGTACGTCACCATTAAACGACGCAAATTCCGTCTGTGTCTGACGAAAGAAGTTAACTCTTCTGCACACGGAACGATACCCCGCGCTCGTAAACGAGCCCAGTTACCAAAGTTCGCTGTGCATCCAGGTGCTTGTAAAAATAGAAAAAAACGAGGGAAGTTGTGGGCTAGACACGGTTAAGTGATTCACGAGCCAATAAACTAGTCACACGGTGCGGGGACAGGCTGTCCCGAAGAGACAGTGTTTTTCCCGTTTTCGGACAGGAATTCCGTGTGGGTTATCCCGAAGCACCCGCTGTCCACGGATTTCTACATACACTAGGAAGGACCGATAGAAAGCGATAGTCAGGACGTGCGTGTCCTTTGTCAACGCAGACCTTAATGTGGCTGTTCATGTCACAATGCAATGTAACGTCTTGCGCTGAAGCCGCATTGGGACCTTGGACTGACGGCTCGGCCGCAGTGAGGCGGAATGCGTTTCAATTGGTGGTGCAAATCAGAGCAACTTGGGTCGTGTAGGTCGGTATAAGATATTCGAAGTGAATGCGTGCGGAGGATCAGCTTTGCTCACGATACTGGCATAACGAAGGCATCCATAAATGTGAGCCTATATGTCGATCTTTCTTTGGCAACGAATGGCCATAAAAAATTGGCAGGTCAAAATAGTGCATACAGAGTATCTAACTAAGGGGGTGGTATGGACAACCCGAAACACCCTTCAGGGTAGATCTTGATGGGAGAACGATCCTTCAACGCAAGCGGACGCCTGAGGTCAATTTGTCTGAGTCCCGCTAGCCCGCTTATTTGCTTAGTTGTATGCGACCGCTTCATTGACCTCTTGGGTATTGTAGACGAGCGTTAATCGGGGGCCGATCCCAAAACCACTCTTCAAGCTCCACCTGCAGGCATCGAAGATGAATTAGCTACTTATATAGTCGTCAGGTATTATAGCCTGCTGATTGCCATGTGGTCGGAAAGCGTCTATGTTAGATCAGACTTAAGAATCCCAGGCCATTACGGTTAAATCATTCCAGGCTATGACCTATTGCAGCCAAGGGATCGCCTATTATGCGAGACCCTAGGATCCCTTTTGTCTTTTAACGAAGGCTGCTCACCAAACACCCCGTATGTGTCCGGAACACTTGCCACAAGGACCGGGGGCGGAGACCTGCCGCGCGACTCGGTTTAGGTGTTCCGTATGCCATGGGTAAGTACCCAGAAGAGAATCGCCATGAACGTGACGTCGGCGGCCTTTGTGACAGTGTCCTCATAAGGGAGTCCCCTCTGTTGTCACGTTTGGTAACGGCTATATTGCGTATATCGGAAGGCAATCAGTGAATGTGTTCTGTTAGAAGTGCGATCTCAACAGGGAAGGACTCCGCTCCACCGTTACGAGGGATTCCGTGTACTTTTCGCGAAGCATGCGGTGTCTTATAGACGCGAGAGAATGCTAGCTCTGGGACTCCGGGCTGTGTAGAGACGGCTTTTGCTGGGACGCCGAGGATTCCAGGAACAACCAAGAGAACGCAACCCCTTTCCGGGGAGCGCCTTGCTAGACGATCGCAGTACGTCAGGTAAAGCTAAAATATGTTTGTGATCAGGAATCGTTCAGCAACTATGGTTGAACGCACTGATAATATACAAACCGAAGTTCCCCCTCTGTTCCTACGCAGAACGTAATTAGGCAAAATCCATGCAGGTATATGGCCAAAGTGTAGGGAGAACATAGCAGAGGACAGCTCCGCCCGAGCACAGTAGAACGACTTATCTCTACAAGCCTCCTCCTAGCAAGAAGATAGTTATAGGCTATAACGGTCAATATGTAATGGTGTGATATAGATCTTGATCCAGTGCGGCATCGCTACTGAGCGGGCCATTATGCAGCTACGCTATCATAGATCTAGGTACGCCCGGAAGCCTCCTAATAATAAATTACTAGTGGTAAGCCGGGAGCTTGTCACAAGAGCGTCCAGTTCATCATTGAGAAATACGTGTAGTGAATCCCATTCAAGTGCCCGCAAGCTAAGCAAGAGTGGAATAAAGAGATCCTTCTGTCGAGGCTCACGTCCTTCGCCTGTTAGACGGTATGATCCTGGGATATAAGTATACACGTGCATCAGATAAGTATATCCATAGCCCAATCGCCTGATCCCTATTGTGCCACAAAGCCAGAGCTGTGGCGTACGGCTCTGCGACGCCACTTTTATTCCATAAATATCGGAACAATGGACGCGTGTACTTTGCATCTTTGAGATTGTTAATATGAAGATAAGTAAACCGAGGCCGTCCGACAGTCTGTAGACAATTGAACAAAACCGCATAAGGGTACAACATTAACTGGTCCGGGTGAAAAGTGACACTTGGAAGTTTACATTTAGGCAGAAGAGTATCTGAATAACTGAACCGCCTTGATGGCGGGGCCGCGCTCTGTGCAGCGTTAGCCCTAGCTATAAGACGGGGCTGGCTGTGTACCTACAACGTATCTTCGTTTTCATGTGCTTGGGTCACGTGTTATCGTATCCACCGAGGAACCGATAGTCGAATCAACAGTTTACTACTTTATGTCCCCTTTCGACAACCAAAGCCTATTCGTTGTTGCTTACCGTGACCTAAAACACTATCGACAGCCGTCAGATAATTGCAGGAAGTCATAGCCCGGCCGAATTCGGACCAATTGTTAATTCTGCAATGGGCGGACCTCCCTCGCACAGAGGGACGATGTCACTCTGAATCGTTTTACTTAATAGTGGTACACATCATCTCTTTAAGACCAATAACTGATGATCGGTATAACCCAGCCTTGCCTAAAATGTCCTTTTCGGATTTGTATCATATAAGTAGGGTCCAACTAAGGTGATCACACATCTGCATTCGTGTGTTTAATGCTATCCAAAGGGAGACCGTGAGGCTTCAGGACGATAACGCTCGGGGCGACCTCACTGTCACTTGGCCCGTCACATTGATCTGCCTAAATCATGCTTAGTGCCTCCTAATAGCTTCTATTGTAGACGGAGTACCCTGGAGATAGTTGTGTTGGACTACCTGATTGTTTCCACGGAAGGACTCGACCATTGCTGACAACTTTTTGGTTAGGTACTAAACAGTCTTGGCAAGCGCATAACGACGCTAAGAGAAACGGGGTTTGAATCCGGGAACGGCTTTGATCAACGGCCTCAAGTATCTAATGTCAAGGCGTGTTCAGGTCATTGTCCGTCTGCATATACGGCGCCCGGCTGAACTTGTGATTCAGTATCCAATACTGAACCCTACGGACCTTCTCTCAAAATGTTTTTGTCGAAATACAAAGATCTCTTCGCTAACTAACCAAACCTCACGACTTACTTACCGCTATGGCAGTGTCAAGTCGGGGGCGGTCGTATGAACTGGAACAGTTGAGTCGTACCCAGTGACTAATCCGTAATGTACGGCTAGATATAATTCACTGGCGCCAGAAAAACACCAGCGGGCGAAGAGCTGAACCGATGAATATCCTCAATTCCCCTGGGTCCACACACTCTTTTGGGGCTATACGCGTTGGAATTTGGTCTGGGTTGCGTAGTGACTGCCGTATACCGGTTACGGAATTCCAGTGGGCGCGACACGCGCAAGACAGGGATGAGGCCGAATCGGAGAATAGAGGCCCAACGCTGAAGCCAGAGATGGCATTGACTTTAGTCCAAAATATTTGGCCTCGAGGAGAGCGTATCCCTGTCCGAGAACACCGTTAATCCACTCGTCTACCCATCGGAATCACGCGGGGTGCTACTATCAACCGCTTCCTTATTTCGTCTCCTGATATGCCAGTCATATCAATAAGCCACTGTCTATTCATGTATCTTTGCGTCTCGATCGCGTCCCACAAGGATAGCACACCCGCTGACGGCAAATATGCAGCTTAACGTATTCACCACAGCCGCTAGTATAGCGCGTTCGTTGATGTTGAAGCTGTCACACACGCAGAAAGACCATGGCTGCCCTCACATTCACGCGTAGGTTCTAAGATGGCCTCGGCAAACCGCGCGGGTGTGAATTACGGCAATAAATGAATACCCACGACGCGACCCCCCTCGTTGTTTTTACTGTCAACCAGGCTCTTTGCAGATCACGAAGATCAATTAACCCGTGATAAGTTAATAGTTGCAGCCTATCTAAGTTTACCAAGAAGAGCTGGCCGGACAAACGACAGCTGAGTCTTAAGAGTAACAGACTAGAGCGCAACACGTTTTACCGCACCTGGTATGAGACGTACGGAGAGGTATGCAGCACGATGGCTCCCTGTTAAAGGCGCGCCACAGTACTGAATGCAATATCTCGCCCATCATCATAGGAAGGCGTAAGCGCTTGGGCGGGACCTCATCCAGAGACGCCAGACGCCTCACCCACTTTATATTTCGAACGCCGCTAATGTCCCTGAAGTGGGAGATGGTTGACTTCGATTTCAAATAACTTTAATCGACTATATAATTGAAAGGCAGGGTATACTACCTTACGGTACCCATACCGAGTCTTGTCGAGCAAAGGACAAAGCTCAAAACCGCGGTGGGATCCTACAGGACAACCTGATAAATTATACTCGAATACATGAGGGGTAGTAGACTCACCTCACTATAAATCCGGCACAGACACTCTCTTCTGCTCCAGATTTAAGAGTCTGTAGAACTTAGTAATAATATATACTCAACCACAGTATTTCTCCTTCATCGTCCCGCATTGGTGCGGGTATAATGGACAGCCCTTTTGAGTCACCGATTGATCATTATTTTTCGTATCGCAATCCAACTTTGATGTCTCTGCCGTGTTTTCTTGGGCATATTGACGTCAAAGTTAATGGGCTCATCGTCGAAGACCATACTGGCACAACGGCATCATGACCCCCCAATTAGGTTTCCGCTGCAAGGCACGCTTCGTGTGGTAGGGATAAAGATCCGCAGGCATATTATCTCAGAAAGCCATGCTGACGCGTGCCCTAGCAACCAAAGTGCGTCTGTATATTGATATGCCCCGCGTTTCCCTAGAGACATGGTTTATTCCATACCCTTTTTTGCGATCATTGACTACCGAGCACGCAGACCAACTGCCGCCTGAACATCCTATAAGGGCCATTACGGAAGGCCGATCGAGCGGATAAGACTAAATCTGGAGTTTTCGAACGTTCACTTTATAATAAGCTCGTCACTGTCAGCCAAAGAGCCCTCATTCAACACTTAATCGTCAGGGGATCCTTGCGATTAACTCCGCTGAAAAAAAGAAGCAGAATGTATGCGACCCACTGCATGCTAATTAGTAACGCCGGGTCAAGGGTTTCCGATATATGTATGACAAGGGGCGAAAAACCGCGGTAGCGCTATAGGCCACGTATGGGCCCAAGCAATCACAAGTTGTTCAGTCCTTGAAGCATGACAATAATCACTTGGCCTGTTTGTTTAGTCAAACATACGTCTTTTCTGTGGTGGCGTAGGTTACTACTACGTGTGTTCTCATAGCGGTGACTTCCGAGACGCCGGGAGTTAATGTTCTGGACGACCAGAAGAGGTCGAACGATTACCTATCGACTTATGGATCGGTTGTGATACCTTCTTCACTCGCTTATTGGGAGAGTTGTTCAATAAGACATAAGCTTGCAGAGCCTGGACCTGAACCTTGATCGGGGCGTGGGATTTGGCAAACATTACAATTGCCCCAACTTGTGCATAGGCTCTATAGATCTCCGCTATCACGTCTGTTTTAACTCTTAAGGAACCCATCGTTCTGATCTCAGGGCCTCCCGATGGTACCTGCGACCCCTACTGCATGAAGGAGTGCACGCCTCTACTTTTTCATTCCCTCTGCGGTGTTTACGCTCTCCGCACTACCGCGCCCTAAATAGTTAGACGGTTTATGTCCTTAGTCACAAGTGTTCTCCCCGATAAACAAAGCCATTAGAACCTCAAAGGACCAACGACTAAAAGATCGCTGACGTTTCGGCGATCCACAATCCGGGCATAGGAGACATGCCAATCAGTCGGATTAGCGTTATGTTACTCGCACCGATCCCAGTGATAGACGACTACTCGAATATGTCAGCAGATAAACAAATGTAAATATTCCGTGTCGCACATTCCTAAAAAAACTGCATTAGCTGATAGTTGGTGATGATAGATTTGGGAATCAATTCTGACCCGATGATATATGGCTGACACGCTGATGGGCATTTCATTACACTCATAAGTGCTAAAAAGTACAACTTTCCTGGAAATCCCATTATCCGTGAAGGCCAAGGGATCTGTAATTCGTAGCTGTAATCCACCAACACCCAACAATTTTCAGGCGATTAACATTCACCATCAACATCCTAATCGGCTGTAAACAATCCACTTCAGGATAAGGGTCTCTCCCAAGCCTTCACCATCCCAAACTATCTTCTTGGTTCTTTCGGTAAAGTCACGGAGAAGGGAAGTAATAAAATAATAAAAATAAAACATAATAAAATTATTCTCACGATGTTTCGGCCACAACGCAATCAGCCGTCCTCAGGTGAAAACCAGGTCCACCTGAGGACGGCTGCTTGCGTTGTGGCCGAAACGTCGTGAGAATAATTTTATTATGCTTTATTTTTATTATTTTATTACTTCCCTTCTACGTGACTTTACCGAAAGAACCAAGAAGATGAATCCCTGCAGTCACGAAAGCTTTAAATCAAAATCATCCGAAACTACTCATATTTATTTTGTCAGATAAGGCCCATTGAACTATGAGGCTTTTTTCAAAAGCGACCTGGACACATGATAGCTCAACAAAGTGGCTTATCATGTGGTCATGTATAGCAGCGAAATACTCTTAAACGCACGCTGATTCTAAATGTGGAGGGAAAACCGGAGGACCCGGAGAAAATTCAACACGACCACGAGGAGAACATGCAAACTCCAAATATACAGCAGGCATCAATCAGGGTCGGGATCGAACCCACAAGCTCCTGTATACCAGGCAAGGTAGCTAACATCTCGCCAGCGTGGCGCCCGCCGATCCTGCGATGCAACAATCTGACAAGCACCCTGTACTTAAACTGATTCATCGCTCCATCTCTTCGTGGATATCCTCTCGGATACGTTCCATTCCTTGGCTGAATCGCTGTTATTATTCCTGACCATCGGTCATCATCCCTCCTAGCCACGTGTCCTTGCTCAATCCCACTTTTGTTAACAGTTCGAATTATGTCTTTAACCCGACCACATGTCTCCCATCTATCTCTTCAAGAGAGATGCAGCGATGCCTGCACATACAGCACGCACTCCTTGGTAAGGGTGTGATAGTGCATCGATTCATTATTTAAAATCAACGATTACACTCACGATGCACGCAGTGCTTGTTGGGCATATGCGAGGAAGGATGAATTTCAATTTTTGTATGTTGTAAGTCATTATTTCCAATGACCCCTACAGTCACTAGGGGTACCGCAATATAAAAACATTGAGTGAACTCTTAAATTATATCGTGACTCAGTATTGTGAAAATGCATTGAACTGTGATGGGGGAATCCTTACAGACATACTCTTTGGCATCATACAGTCTACACTTTATACTGGTAGGAACTTCCTGGTTACACCAGCCCACAGGGGATTATTGTGTCCGTCCGTCGTGCATCCAAAAATGGGAGGGGTGGGGCTGGGTGGAGAGGGGAGAGTGGGGAGGGGCTGGGTGAGGAGGGGAGGGTGGGGAGGGGCTGGGTGGGGAGGGTGGGACTGGGTGGGGGGTGGTAGGGGTGGGGCTGGGTGGGGAGGGGCTGGTCACCCCATGGTGCCCTTATAAAACTCAACGTTTAACCTACTCACGCCGGCTTGTGCCCGCCCTAACAGTCGGGCATATTTGCAGAATACACCACGCCGCCGTTGACTCTGGCCATTGACCGAGCAACCCAACGTTCCTACCAGCTCCCTCTGCAAAAATGTGTTATACAAAGGCAAAGACCCCCCACATAGCCTTTAGACTATTGAGGCAAGTGAGTTTAACACATAGGCTTTCGCGACCAATATCATCCATAATACAGGTTTTTTTTGGGTTAGATCGCGTAAATATAAATGTGTCGCGTATTATTTAAAAAAGACCTGTATTATGGATGGGGCAAGTGCTGTTAGCAAGCACCCATAAAGGCTGGCATGGCACACCGAAGAATGAAGGGTGGGTAGCCAGCAACATGCCTCCCCGATGCTGACGTTTACACACGCACACACAGACACGTTTAGTTCATCAGCCACTAACACGTAAGCAAATGCTACAGATGTCTCTAGCTCTGTGTTGAGCTTCATTAAACAGGAACTCCATCTTAAGCGTGTGAATGCACGCTCTTTGCATGCAAGTCAAAGCTCAGGCCTGCTGGTACCTCACACCTGAAATAGCCCGTAATGTTTTTATTCATAGGCTGCGGATGGGCAGCATCCATTCTGCCGATGTAAGCAGAATCTCAGCAGGGCATAAAAAATACATACGCACTAAGCACCCCACCATCAACCAAATGAATGGAGAGAAATGGGGAGCGATGGTCTGAATCCTCGAGCTAACCTTGAACTTGACTCTTCTCTGTCGATTTCTTTTTGCTTTTAAACACATTAGTGTTCCTTAAATTTGATGACAATAATAACAACAGTAATAATGCAAAGATGTTTGTCAATCCACCAATACATTAAGGCCTCCCCACACACTGTCAATCATGGGGCCGTTTGACCATACTTCACTACGCTGGTCAGGACTGGCTGAGATATCACTCGCTACCGACGTTAGCCATCGCCAGGAATCGAACTCGGGGGCCGGGTTCGTAGTGCAATGCGCGAGCCACTCTGCCACCTTTCCATGCCTCTCTAAACAGGCTGCATTCATTTCCTATTTTCCAAGTTGTATTTAAAAACAAATTCACCACTTTCCTCTCTGTTGTAAACAAATAACCCCTGCAATGTCGGTGGTATTTGGCTACTGTGCACAATAATGACCTGAATGTGGAATTTAGCTACAAATGCTACAATTATACTGAATAGAAAAACATATCCTCAAATGCTTGTCGGGATAATAAGTGACCATGCTGCGATGGAAGGGATCCCCGTTGGCCATAACATCGACAAGGCAATCAGCGACACGGGGACGAGGAGTGAATTCACTTTCAAACTTGAAACTCCATAATAGAGGGGGGGAGGGGGGTTTGGGTTCGATCACGTAAATATATAAATGTGTCGTTAAACCCGCCACCACCCGAAATAGTCAAGTAGTAAGGGTTGTCACGTAAACAGATCATGCCAATTTACAATCTGAGTACTCAGATCTGAGTATATAAACTCCGATTGCCAGCTGTGCTGTTCTTCTCATTGCTGGTGTTGTTGTTTTTTTTTTAAACTGTCACTTGTGATTTGCACAGACTCTTCTGGGTATTAATTCAGTGTTGTTCAATGTATCTAGGATGCATACCGCCATAGAATGTGGGAAAAATAGAATGTGCCTGTATGAATCTGGAAGGCAAAACATTGCTTCTACCACGTAACACTGTTCATAACAAATATGATTGTTGCAATTCATTAATTTTAAAAAATACGTCATATCCTCTCTTTATTTGTTTGGTGTGCAGCCTGTGCGTAACATGAATGAATGCGCCTTTATTATTTCATTGATTTTATATAGACATTACACAATTTGGCTTCTTTGCAACTGGAAGACAGTACAAGACAGTAACATATAGCCTCAACAAAAAAGCCACACAGCCTCACAAATTCTATTAGCACCGCCATATGCTTTATTAAAGAAGATATTTCCATAATCTGTTCATACGCAGTGCATAGCGCATAGCGTGCAAATAGCACATGAAAAACATTGTTATATCCTCATATTTAAAAGGAATTGCCGGCACTTGCCGATAAAAATCAGCAGATGGCATTCTAATAGAGAGCTGTGCTAACATTCAAACCATAACACGCGCCATTAATTGCAGTTTTATGGGCGTTCGGCTTTCACCTGTGGACGTGCAAAGCCAGCAATAATTATGGTAAATAACCAGCAGTGCATGACGGACCATGGGAGGGAAGCGCATAAATCCACTTTGCCATTATTATATATAACAAAAAAATCAATGCCTTCATAACGATATAAAATAGTCCAGCGCAAGCGATGAAGCTGCTCAGCTTGCCACAGACTCCAACTGTTCACGAAGCTCTGAATGCCGTACTCATTGTGTGATATACACATTCAGGGGTTCTTGGTTTCAACAGAATTATATATATATATTCCCTGCCCATTGGCCAAACAAACCATATTTTAATACCAATATGAAAATGTAATATTTAAATATATATATCAAAGCTTAACGACTGCATAATGGATTTATCCATAATTAAACAGTAATGCCGTGTGTGTATATATATTGTACGTGAATTATTTTACAGTGAAGGGAGATCCTTTCTGAATGTTTAAAGTTGTTTGATTGTCTTTCGTTCTATTACTTCAATAAGGCAATTTCAACATGCCATCATCATCATCATCTCTATTGTGCATGTCCTTTTATGTTTAAAATATATATTTTTTATTCACCATTCAAATAATCAGAAATGGCATCGCTATCAATCCTTATTGTTAACCGTGAGTAGAATTGCCACAAATCTCTGATGCTAATCCAGAGTTTCTCTACGTTTTATATAAGTATTGAATGAAAAAAAAACAGTAATTTAATTCAATGCGGCTTGAGGTCCCAACAAAACAGAATCTCCATAATAGAGGTTTTTGGGTTACGTGTTAAAACAAAATATGAGCGCTTTATTTTATTTCCCCCCGGAAACTTCTTGTTATAATAAAAAAAAAAGCCAAATTTGCTAAACATTGCAAAACAACTCAAGGAGTGGGTGGTGGGGGGGAGTACAGGTCAAAGCAATAAAGCAAAAGATTAAATTAAAAGATACATCTTAAAATAACAGGGTCATTGTGGATGCCAAAGCCAGGTCTCATTTACACAATGCAATCAGGTAACTGAATCATTTGTGGCATCTCAATTTCAACTCGCACCGGAATTGCTGCAGCACACGCAGCAGTACGATGTCGGGGGAGCACAGATAAATCAAACCTAATGGCTGGGCCGGCTGGCCTGAAGCAAGGGTTAATGGACTCGGAACGTATTCATTTTTATTAATTACTGCAATGATGGTTGTATGTCTATACATTCTGCCTTTACCTGCTGCACGTTTCACTATTCGGGGCTTTATTGGGTGATATTAAAGATAATTAGTAACTCCATTTTTTTAAAGAGTGCCCGCTTAACAAGCCTACAATGGTGCGTTTGTGGAGGGAGTACTGTAGTTTCGCCGTTTCCTTTTTATTTTTTTATTTATTTTACCAGGCAAGGCCCACTGAGCTATGGAGCTCTTTTTTAGAAACGACCTGGCCACTAATGAAATCTCAATGAAATGGCTTGTCACGTGAAAATGTATAGTAGCGAAATACTCCTAAACGCATGTTGAATCGAAACGTGGAGGGAAAAGCCAGAGGACCCGGAGAAAAATCCACGTGACCACGGGGAGAACATGCAAACTCCAAATATACAGGTGTCAGGGTCGGGATCGAACCCACGCCCTCCTATATACCAGGCGAGCGAGGTAGTTCACATCTCGCCACCTCGGCACCCTAGTTTAAGTCCAGTGCACATGCTCCTTTGGAGCCAGTTGTTAGAAAGCTATTTACTCGCTCCTCTCTGAAGCCCATCGCAAGGTGGTGAAACCTATTGCCAAGCACAGGTACAACCAAGAGCATTGACGTTTCACCGCATTCATCAAATGCGTGGCCTCGCCTGCTTGAGCATAGAAGACACACCTTGGAGTTTCTGCACGTGTCTTTTTTCCGTTCAACAAACAACACCTCCACAAACATCACACAAACACCAAATAGATCGATCTCGTGCATTATAAACGCATCGAGTTGGGATTGCAATAGCAAAAGACTGCAATGTGTGGTCGCAAAAAAATTGAAGTGTTTAGCCAGCAACTCATGTTACTCTTACAGAGTATTTCATATTTGTTGACTATTTTTATGAAAACTCCCCATGTAAACGTTTTGTTGGTCAGTTTTGGTAACGGTTTACTGAGCTAGTTTTAATATTTAAGTGTGTATGTGTGTATATATCTCGCGGAAATTATTCCCAGCAACTGGAACAAATATCCAAACATTGGACAAGAGAAATAAAGCGTAAAGATAAATACCTAAAGTCAGAACCATCTCAGATCACTTCACGACGAAAGGAAATAATTAGCAAAACATTGTTATTAGGTTCTTCAAATTGAACCTAAAACAACAGCCATGTACAAATTAGAATCCTGTTGCCTCACTCCACTGTTGCTCCACTCAAATTCCTGCTCCAGCAGCATCCGACCGTCACAACCAACCACCGCTCACAGCAAACAACGCACCACCTTCGTAAGTTTATAAATGTGCACGTGCAACACGCAACCTGGAGCATTAATTATAGTGTATTCAGCACGAGAACACTGTAGCGGACCGATCTTGTCAGATCCCGCGAGATGAACGTGGTTGAGGCCTGGTTAGTGCAGTACTTGGATGGGTGACCACAACAGAGGGCCTTGTGACCACAACGGGGGTCCTTGTGACTGCCATGGGGATCCTTGTGACCGCAACAATGGTCCTTGTGACCACAACAGCGGTCCTTGTGACCACAACAGAGGGCCTTGTGACCACAAAAGAGGGCCTTGTGACCACAACAATGGTCCTTGTGACCACAACAGAGGGCCTTGTGACCACAACAATGGTCCTTGTGACCACAACAATGGTCCTTGTGACCGCAACAATGGTCCTTGTGACCGCAACAATGGTCCTTGTGACCACAACAGAGGGCCTTGTGACCACAACAGCGGTCCTTGTGACCACAACAGAGGGCCTTGTGACCACAACAATGGTCCTTGTGACCACAACAATGGTCCTTGTGACCGCAACAATGGTCCTTGTGACCGCAACAATGGTCCTTGTGACCGCAAAAATGGTCCTTGTGACCACAACAGAGGGCCTTGTGACCACAACAGCGGTCCTTGTGACCACAACAGCGGTCCTTGTGACCACAACAGAGGGCCTTGTGACCACCACAGGCGTTGCTGTCCCGCATTGTATTCGTGGGGCTGTGCGATGACCTCGAGATGGCGGTGCCGAGCGTTCACCCTCGACGCCTCTGATTAGCATGGTTGGCTACGTACGGTGCGAAAAAAAGTTCAACATAAATACGTACATATGTACAACACGTGCCTTTTTCTCCAGGCAACTCCGGTTTCCTCCTGCACGACTTCTTGCAAAAAAGCCTGCTCGACGCAAGTTGTTAAAAAGTTGAATAATTGTGGATGTTGTTACTCTTACGACTCTGCATGCTCAGCGCAGAGAGCACAAGTGAAATCGCAACCAAAATACACCGATTTTTTTCTTTCGAAATTGTATTTTTTAAAATCTCCGCAATCCATTCTCTGCACAACCCACCAGCCAGTGAGTGACCGGGTCTGTGACCGTCAAAACTCGCTGCACAAGAGAACAACCCTTGACTAAGGAGACAATGCTCATTTTTCACTTGCCATCACCCCCCGGGGCTTCGGAGCCTGTGATCACAGAGGTGGTGTCTTGGCAACTCGGCACAGGCATTAGCACAGTCACACGCAGCATAATGAAATGTAACCTTCCCCTTGAAATGTGATTTTACAGCGACAACATCACATGGGCACTTGGGAATGCTTCCTTCTAAGCCTTCGGGGGTAATAGAGGGACGTAACCCAGAAGACTCGGTATGTTTATAACTTTAAAGATCATCTTCAAAAGCAGACACTAATGTAGGCATTATCCTCAAATCTATAAAGGGTTATTACATGCATGCCCATGGACACATGCACAGCCTGCACGGTATTTTAAAAATTGTAAAGTCGCAGCTCTGCAATTGCTGGCTCACGCCACCACTGCCGGAAGGGGCCTCTGGTGGAGGGAGCTCTAGGGAGCCCTCCTCGAGGATATTTGGTCTACTCCTCCACGCTGGCCAGTTGTCGTGGAAGAATGAGGGGGTACCCACTCTTTACCCCACCGCATGTGCCCCTACCCGATCAACTAACTGTGGTGTACCGATGTGTACACCGCGGTGGCTAGAAGATGTTAACTACCTCGCCTGGTATACAGGAGGCCGTGAGTTCAAGCCCGACCCTGACGCCTGCTGTATATTTGGATTTTGCATGTTTTCCCCGCGGTTGTGTGGATTTTTCTCTGAGCGCTCTGGTTTTTCCCTACACATTTAAATCATCGCGCGTTTAGAGTATTTGGCTGCTATACATTTCCATGTGATGGCAAGTCACTTCGTTGAGCTATCATTTATGGCCAGGTCGTTTCTGAAAAGAGCTATATAGCTCAGTGGGGCCTTACCTTGTGAAAATAAAAGTAGTTCAGTTTTAGTTTAGTTTATACCCATCGGGGTATGACGTTAAAGAAACATAAATAGATCACATTCATCCGCAACGGAAACTATGTCTAGGTCATTCCGTCAATGCGTCATCAATACATGTACAGGCTGATTGTGCACACGTAAACGACGGGGTGATGCAATTTACATGAACCTAATTAGTTAATTGCAATATACGTTTTAAAGATGCATTCATAAGTCCATTAACATTGACCAAGATGCATGCACAGGTGAAGCAGAGCCTTTGCTTGGTCGCACCATTCAAGATGTCCAGCGAAACCAAGACAACGGGACATCACGGCGAATTATTTCCTACGCTATAGGCGTTTGCCCGTGTAATTGATGATAACAATTAAACTAATGTATCTTCCTTTCCTCTAGAGCTTCCAATGGAAAGACGATGGCGTTTGTGGTGGCATGTTGGTGTCTGGAAACAACCGCGCCACCGCAATGAGCATCGCCATTGTATGTATGCTGAACTTCTTTCGCACCGTACGTAGCCAACCGTGATAATCGGAGGTGTGGGGGAAAGGAGTAAATACTTGAAGGCCTGGTACGTTCCCAACAAACTGGGCAGCCCGGTCCATTTGGGATGAGTCTTTGTAACTTGATTCACGAAACAAAAGCAGAGATAAGAGTTAAATTTTGATTTAAAGCTTTCGTGACTGCAGGGATTCATATTCTTGGTTCTTTCGGTAAAGTCACGTAGAAGGGAAATATAAATATTATTTTATTATTTCTCTTCTACGTGACTTTACCAAAAGAACCGAGAATAGAGACAAGAGTCTTTATCAGGAAGCTCAAATACGTCAACTGATTCTGACCTTGTCGCTTAATTTCCTTGGGCGCACACACCTTGCAAGCACATTGGCACAAAAATGAACTCTTCGTCATAAAATAAAACGATTTCATTCACCAGCTAAAGCCCACTGAGCTGTTTTTGTTTAGAGGAAACCTGGCCCCACACGATAGCTCCTCGCAGCGGCTTATGCCATCATATGTGGGAATTTATAGTAGCAGACGAATAATCATGGCAAACTGCATGTAATATATTCGCTAAATTAGATTTTTTTTTGCCTGGGAAATGCAGGCTACATGCTGAATAATGAAGATGATACAAATTACTATGCAATGTTTTTCTTCAAACACGTAAAAAAAACTATAATTCCTTTCCGCTGAGAATTTCTTATCAGGATGGAGAGGTCAGTCCCAATGGAACAAAAAAACGTTATTTAGCTTAATCTTTACGGCGTGTCCAGTATGAATTGATTTACTTTGTCTCCACTGAGCATTAATAATTAAGCAGCGACCGGTGAATTTAAATACAGTACGTGTGTTCTATGAAATATTTAAAATTACGGCACACTATATGTAGCAGATAAGCTGTCCTGTCAGAAAGATGGTAGAAAAGAAACGTGATCGCTTTGTAACAAAAATAAAAAATAAACTTTTAAATAACATATCACCATACAATGGACAATACACGGTAAATGTGCAGCCCTGGAGTTGCTTTGTCCACTCCACTGTTGGCAGAAAAGTTTGCACTACAAGGAGCTCTAAAATTCCCCCCCCCCCAACCCCCCTCCAAAGAGGGAATTTGGCCTCATTTTCTACGCCGGACAGATTTTTTGTTAGGAAAGAAGTGAAAGTATCCACAATTTCCCCCACCACGCACGACCTGCCAATCGACTGTGATGTACTCATACTGCCCGGGTCGACAGCGGCGGAAGGGCGGGGGGGGGATTTAAGAGATTTTCCAGTTGGTTCAACTGCCGGGAGTTTGAACCGGTGACCTCTGGTGCAAACCATGACGCCACGGAAGCATCACGACATAAGACAGCAAATATATTAAAATACAAAAGCCTTTAACCCCATTTGCCTAATCAATATGCCCATTCGCGTGTACATCCTTCCCCCGATTAATCTGTAAAAACGATTTCTGTTCGACATGGACGAAGAGGCTGAAAAGCAAACGACCGTTTTAAGTTAAATGCAAATGAAGAAGCGACCGTCGATGCGGTAGGCGGAGACACGTTATGAACGGTACGTCTCAGATGCAAGCCACGTCTCGCCGCTCGCCCCAGATTATTATTATCAGAGACTGGGGCTCTAAAATGTATCGCCTGTCCTCTAATGAGCAGACATCCTTTTCAATTCCTCTGTAGATCACTTGGACCCCGCTCCAAAGAGTTGGGAGAGAAAAAAAGAGGCGGTTAAGCCTTTGTGGGCGGGCAAGCATCACCACATTCATTATAGAAGTACTTCCTGGTAAATGGAGTGAGTAAAATAACCAAAGAAGCAGCCTTCTGAGTGGTGCAAGATTACACATGCTGAGTGACAAAACATAAACGGCATTCTTCAGCTATAGAGAGCAACAGAAAAACACGCAATGGGTTTCAAAGTGGCGTTTGCCATTACGTACGTAAGGAAGCGTGCAAGAGGATTTATCAATCAATAAAACGTTTAATTCGAAGTCAGGTGGGAATTCATGAGGATGAAAACACATTTTTAAGGACACCTGGGCAATTGGAAAAATCGGTGATCGTTGCGCGCACGTATTTATGTGCACGCTTGCAAAAACGTTAAAATGTAATCAGGTATGTCCTAGCGTAACATGTCCAAGTGTCACCCAATGGAGCATATAAACGAATGTTCTACAAATGGTTCACGTATCCGATCTGTTCACATGTCCCTCTATACCTCAGCCACCAGCAAGCTGGATACGCAACAGAATAATTAAAACTTTTAAACATTTAGCGCAATGGCATTTCACTATTATTACTCTGATGTAGCCGTGACCCTGACCAGGATAAGAGAAACGAACGAAAAGCTCTTATGTGTACATGGGGACGTACTTGTGATCTCACTAGCATGTGCTATTCTGTGCGCTTTCGCTCATTACCCGTTAGACCAAAAATATAACATTCTTTCAGCAAAAAAAAGTAATGTACTGTTAGTGTATCTATCTTCAACAAAACTACATCGTCTGTTCTTTGGATACTTTATGAGACCTCCTTACCCTGAGCTCTCAATACTCTGATAGTGTGCTGTTTTTGAGTTGTACGCCTTTTGGCGTCATCTGGTCCAACACCATGTGAGACTAGGCTCTAAGAAAAGCCGTCTCGGGTGTGGACCAATCAACTTCAAGGACAGTGCATATCATTATCAGAGTTGTCTCTTTTTGTTTGCATTTTGACTGCTTGTGTTGTGGTTATTGAAATACATGATCCCTTGTATAAAGGTGTCAGTTTTGGTGCCAGATAAAAATGTAAAACCTATTACTATATCTTTGGATACTGTTTATTCGAAACGAATACTGAATAGAGGACAACTGCTCTGCAGAACAGTTGAGTGGTAATTTGTATGATTAATGTCAATATTTAGGAAGTAATACTTAGGTTTCATCGTTCATGTGGATAGAGTCTAATAATATTTTAATTGATAATTGTTATGGCAACAACAATGCAGCTTATGGCATTGTTTTGGTTGTGAATGCCAAATAAAGATGTCATTGAAATCATGTAACAAAAAATTGAAGTTATTACAAAGCATTGATTAGTCTGTTAAACAAGCAATTTTTTTACATAATACAAACATTATATTGCATGTAAATAATCAATACATTTAAATGTTCTATATGATCCATGAGCCATTGGAGGCATTACAACATAAAAAATATACAAAAAATCGTCTGAAATTGATTTAATTACATGACTGAACCATGACAATATAACCAATCCACCCCTAATAACCTGTAGAGTTTCAAAAAACATAAAATATTATCACGCGATAAAACTCGGCCACTGAGGCACTTACACGTGGACATGCAACGGAGAGTGCATTGCACACCGAGTGATTGATGGATGCAAATAATACCGCAAGTGTACTGTGCATCTCCAGTGGGTCGGTGTTATCCAATACTTTGGGTAAGTGCTCACATTGTATCGTGTGCATTTTCTCTTCGGCTCAGAGTAAAAGATGAAAATATCTTGGCAAAAACAAATCGGGTAGTTCTAAAAGTCACATTCGTATGAGTGCATTGACATTTTCACACGTCTAGCATGCGTCGGTGCAGGCAGAGGCAATGGAATTAGCCGACAGAAAAAAATGTAAACAAAGCGTAAGAGAAATTTGTTTAAAAACATCCCTCATACATTATTGATGCATTTGCAATCTAACCATACGTGGCAGCAGTTATGTTTCATAAAGGACATTGCTTATTTGAATGACAAAACCTGACAATCCGTAGTTTTTGTTCCACTTTTTTTAGTGTTTAAGCCACGATATAAACACAGACAGAAACTCTGAATACGGCACATAGCCATTTGCAGATTAAGGCACAAAGCACACAGGCAATGCAATAAAATATTTCTAAGCAAATACTTACAAAATGCTAAAATGTTTGAAGCGAACGGTCATCAACAATACTGGTTTATGCACGAGATAAATGTTGAGACAATGTTTCACATTGCTTTTACAGTGGTGGCACAAAAGCTGCAGTGGCCTACACGACATTCCACTATACATATGTAGTGGCATCGGTGGAGGCCACTGCATGAGGCATAAGCCGGCCTGTGTGAGGCACGATGCGCGCCGCTCACACCAGCCACATGCCGTGCCAGCCTATGGTGGTTAGGGGGCCGAGAGCGCCAGGGACGGCGCAGGAGTTCATGGCACTCCAGGTGAACCCGGAGGCCTGGTGACTGGAGGTACCAACCAAGGGGCCCCAAGGAGGGGGCTGGGGGGACCACGGGACCAGGACCAGGTCCCTCTCGAAGGCTCGAGAAGGGAGGCGTGGCAAGGGGAAAAGGAAGCCCCAGGACTGGCAATATAAGCCGGACCCCTCAACGGGTCGAGGGGCTGTTGCAAGACAGAAGCCGTCACCCGAGAAGACCTGCCCGACTACAGGACCCGGACCTGAGCGAGGGTCCGGTCCGGGATAGCCACCCCGTGTGAGCTAGGGTTAGCGAGCCCGGAGGAAATGCCTCCCTCGGGTAGCTGGTGAAGGGGCAGTTATACCCCTTCGTGTTTTAGGGCTTATTGTGAAATAAACGTGTTGCCTTCAAAGAAGTCTTTGCCTCCCTCGTGTGAACCACTTCACATATACAAAACCCTGATACTTTGCATTGTTGAATCTCTGCAGCCATGCTCAGCCTACCACATGTGTTTAACCGTTTTTGGCACTTCATATTGGTCGACATTGGAACAGTAAACGTTAACATAGTAAATAAGTGAATCCATTATATGTGTAGTGACTGACTCAGAGACACTAAGAGTAGGAGGCCCTCTGTTTATTAACACGGCCTAACAGTTAACACTTTAGTAACTGCGGTCCCCAGTCAGGACGGCTGGTAGACTGCCTGACTGGCGACGCCGAGATGGTGAAGACTCCAGCAGCACGACGGAGATCCCACTCCAAACGACAGCCACGAGGTCCCCTCCCGGGGTCCCTCTCATACTGTCAGCGTGGCCTGGCTCCGCCCCCCAGAACAAGAGGAGAACACACAAACTCCACTATGAAAGGTGCCCGAGTCGGGAATCGAACCCAGGCCCTTGTTGCTACGAGTTACCAGTATTACCACTGCACTAGTCCCACCTCATCATTCAGCAGCATTCGTCAGCATGGCATTGACAAGTTTGGCTGGATCACAGGCGGAAGGTTGCCGAACTTGATTGCGGCAGATGAACCCACGTACGACAAATGCCCCGCTTAGGAAGCACAGCTGTGACCTTCGAAGAGTGCCCACAAGTTTGTGTCTCACAGCAGAGAGATTAATGGTTTCCGATTCGGAAATTCAAATTGGTCCACGTATAAGGAGAAGTTAAATGCAGAAGGGGAGATGGATGGGGGGGGGCAGGGGCAAGAGATTATTTTTAAAAAGATGAAATGTTGATATTGCCACTGGGGCATGTGTTTTTTGTTTCTCATATTAATCCCATGAAATATTGAATTGTCGCTGTGCGATGCGGTCAGATTGTGTTACTGAGCGCAAATAATATCCGAAGGGGTCAGAGGTTCAGCAATCAGAAGGCGCGCATGTTGAAGTTCTAAAATTGCATC
This sequence comes from Callorhinchus milii, assembly GCF_018977255.1. Lineage (NCBI taxonomy): Eukaryota > Metazoa > Chordata > Chondrichthyes > Chimaeriformes > Callorhinchidae > Callorhinchus > Callorhinchus milii. Next base: position 77,498 of record NW_024704936.1, read on the forward strand.
CTCTTTTTTCGGTGACATGTGCACTTGAAACCTTTTCTTCTCTGTTTTTGTTGCAATTGGTTTCGATGTGCGACAAACTTCCAAGCGACTTAATGAAATGTGTGCTCTGTGTATTGCAATAAAGAGTTTTTAAAGTGGAAAAGACCTCAACGCAGCGAGTGACTCTTGATCCAGCCGTGTCAAGCAGTGCTTGGGCAACTGTACCCTTTTAAAAGAAAGCCATTTAAAAATGGAGCCATTGTGCTGTAAATAAAGTTCATCGGAGAGAAATGCCATGAGGATACACGTTCATGTCAGTTTCCCCTGATATATGGCAAGAAATATCTTCGCTTCTCATGCAAATAGTTGGAGTAGTGTTGGCTCAAAAAATACAATCTGTTTTAAAAAATTGTGGCGAAGAGCAAGTTATCCAGAAAGTAAAAAGATGTATTCTTCATCTCCTACCCACTCACCACTAGTCCCCATAATGCTAAACCTTTAAAACAAATCGCTTCAGGATAACATGTTTTAAAAAAAAAACGTTTTATCATCGATGTTTGTAACCACTCAAAGTAACGAGAAAAAAAAACTTTGCCAAGACGTCCCAAGCAGGAGGGAATGCTGCCGTGAGCGTGGCGGTTTTAGCGCCCTGGATTTGCAATGCAGAGGCCACTGGTTCGACTCCATCTCCGGCACGACGGTTGAGACAATGAGGGCGAGTTGCTTCTCGATTCGCTGCCCACCGCCTCTGTGCACCCAGGGGCATAAACGCCTGCACCGCAGCTGGTCGATCGTGTGTGGTGGGTTAAAAGTGTGGGTACTCACACCTCTTTAAAGATGCCTGGCAAGCGTGAAAGAGGAGGGCAAATACCCTCCGAAGAGGCTCTCTAGAGCTCCCTCTATGAGAGATGCAGTAATCGCAGGGCTGCTCAAACAACAAAGACAAAGGTCCCCCATGTAGTCTTATCAGACTGCTGGAGCAAGTGCTGTTAGAAGGCCAAAACGGCACACGAGAGGGTGGGTGTCCAGCACCACACTCGGCCGCCTTTGTCTTCCCAGTGGCGATGTTTTGACGCACTGCAATCAAGTACTCCTTTGAGGCTGAGTCGACCTAGGGGAGGCCCAGGACCGGTTCAGATAATCGTTGCTGGTGTTGGCCGTGAATGGAAATCGAACCCGGGTCGCCGGGTTCGTAGCCCAGCGTGCTCAACCACCACCACCACCACCAAACAAGCAGGATCTTTACTTTTCACCAGAGGCTTTCCTGAGCAAATGTGAATTATTACTGCGCACAAATGCACCATTAAATACATCCGCATGGAATATTAATTCCAAAATTTACTACATGCCCCATTCCCCCCCCTCCCGCCTCTAAAATCTAAGCACTCGTGTGTAAGCTTACAGTATTCTCTACAATCACACTCCACTAATAGCGATTTCTACACAACAACAGCTGGACAAGTTTAGCAAAAGGCCGTCGCTCCGGTCCTACTGTGTTGTCACTCTTTGTAGCTTTAAGCATAACTCTTTCGGATGATTATGGCCGAATGAAACTGTGCCTTGCCATGGCCTTGTCAAAGGGCCAATCAGCAATAATTAACATGTCATTTCGAGGTTAATGGGCCACCACATTGCACACGCTCATTCCATCAGCAAGTTACACTGCAGGCCATTATATCAGAAGAAGTTGTCTCTCATCACTCTGCTGTCGCCCAGTGCATCTTTAGTCTCGCCAAGACGCTTTTGGCGACGATTAGGGGTGAATGATCACTGGATTCACTGGGTGGTAATTGTGATAAGTGTCAATCCACAAAGAAATCACTGCTCTTCAATCAGGCTTCACTCCTGCCAAGGCTATAATTTCGTCGCTCTACACCCAAACATTGAAAGGCACCGGCCGTCATCTCCTTGGATTTTCAGTCGTAATAATCATCTTTCTATGGGCAAAAATTTAAACGGAAGATTCATAAATTAAAACCAATGACTTGGATGCATGCAGTAAGTCGGCTCACCTGGCCTCATCCACGACAGGCAATGAAGCGATGAGTGGCGTCGCGGTGGAGAGATGTTAACCATCTCCCCTGGTATGCAGGAGGTCGTGGGTTCGATCCAGACCCTGATGCCTGCTGTATATTTGGAGTTTGCGTGTTCTCCCCGTGGTCGCGTGGATTTTTCTCCGGGTCGTCCGGTCTTTCCCTCCACATTTATAAACACGCGTTTAGAGTATTTTGCTGCTATACATTTCTACGTGATAAGCCACTTCATCGCTTCTGAAAAAGAGCTGTAGAGCTCAGTGGGCCTTACTTGGTAAAATAAAAATTTGTTTGTTGTTGTTAGAATAGCAACATCTGCATGAGCGGCACTGTGCACACGATGACGTTCAAATTCCGCCAGTTATTTTTTTAAACAGAACTTCTCGGTGTAGAAAGAGCTACCACACTCCAAGCGCAAACTTCGAGCGGCATGCCACACGAGCGCGAGGGAGTCTCCACATCCACGATTCATTCCACACGCGCTCGTTTGCTCGCTTCCACGCGCGTGTGACGCACTAGGACAGGTGACTGCAACAAGGCCAAATCCCAGTGAATTTCTCGGCTAAGGTCTCACACAAAACAGCCACTCTGCGGAGATTACGAAGGAAAAAAATCAGCGCAAGATCCCGCTCTACGCTGGCAGCCCGGGCGGTTGCGAGCGCGCGGTCGCGAGCACGCGCTCACGCTGCGGCTGCGCACGCTGCGCTGCGGGAGCTTTTGATCCGTCTGCTTGTGTGCACCAGAATGGGCGCTTAAACCCTCACAGCCAGCAGAGTTTTGGTAATTAGTCAAAAGGCTGCCCACGTCCATAGGTTTAGCTTTCAGTAATGCGTTAGTTTTCAATGGACCCACACGTGGCTTAATGAAGGATGACTTCACAGTCCCAATGGCCACAGTTTTCACAATGGGAAGAAACTCCACCCTTGTGATGTATGAGAGAAGGGCTATGTACTGTTGAGCTGTTCACACGTGGTCAAAATGCTTCAGACACTGAACGTGTTTATGCTGTGCACGTTAACATCGAGTGCAATACTGGCAGCCAATCCATGCGTGATCTACGCAGTGCAGTTGAATAATAGATTTCTGCGCTCCTAATTTGCACTTGGTACGAGGGTGCCAAGATCTCTGCACACATGATACATCTACAATATTAGAGCAGTAACATTGCATGTGAGCACAAGGCTCATGCCCAACTCACCACATGTTTGTATACTGAAGTTTTACTAACACAGGTGACATAAATATTTCCAATATTTTTACTTATTGACATTCCATTGTACATTGCACTCCATAACTTACATGTGTACGTGTGTGTGTGCATTTGAACACTTGTTTGATGTTTTGATTTAAAGCTTTCGTAACTGCAGGGATTCATATTCTTGGTTGATATGTAAACTCTTTTGTAAAGGCTCTCTCCCCTCCGACCCAGCTTAAAAATACGCTGCCAAGCTTAGCAGTGTTCATTAGGACGCTGTCTTTCGACAGCCGTGTTCTTCACCTGAGGACGGCTGCTTGCGTTGTGGCCGAAACGTCGTGAGAATTTTATCTTATTATGTTTGATTTGTATTATTTTATTATTTCCCTTCTACGTGAAATAACCAAGAATTTTCTTTGGTTCTTTGGGTAAAGTCACATAGAAGGGAAACATTTCCCTTCTACGTGACTTCAGAGAGTCGATATTGAGAAGGTATTTGAAGTCGCATGGAATTACAAGCCATGCATTGCATTAAAATCAGCGGGAACGGTGGTTTAATCTACTGTCATGGGAAGTAGAATAGTTCAAACCACCCTTGTCATATTGCAAATTAGCACGCTTCTATTTTTGCTCTATGGCCAATTATATCTTCTTCACCAAGAGGCTTAAGCGAACATGACATAAAGTAGTTTGGGTGTCACTGAAATATATTTCCAAAACACCTCGTCAAGCTATGCTCTAATTAATGGGTAACTAATGGCGACTGGAACTGAGTCGAAGGGAACTAATTTTAGATTAAAACAGAAGTATCGGTTCACCTTTTACGAATCACGAGTTATCATGAAAACAAATGTTAATCTCGCACGTCACAGCCATTGTGAGAACTCTGCACTGCACATTCCAAATCGATGGCGCCCTAAATCCACGAAAAGAGTACGGTGTGATTGCAGGCGCATAATAAACACCAGCTTCAGGGCTTAGCGCAAAACGTGTCTGCGGCATTGGTGGAGTTCGGTCTGTAAGAGTTTAAATGCCTGCCCCTGCAATGCTGCAGGGCATGAACAAAACACAACGCTGCGAAGAGGACACAAAGGGCCTTGAGAAATACTCCTAGCAAGGTGCGTGTCACCATGTACTGGCACAACATCAGCGTTTCGTAGTTGATAATACGTACCGTGAAACAAGCAAGGTATTTAAACACATAGGCTCTCGCGACCAATATTATCCACAAAGAGGTTTCTGGTTAGATCGCGTAAATATAGATGTGTCGTTAAAACCCACCTCCCCCCGACACAGCCAATCGGTAAAAAATGTGTCACGTTGACAAAAGACAAATAGTTCACTACTTTAGCCCACCGGTGTGTTGAAGAGTGAATCCACAACATTTACAATTTTTAAGTACGACGTTTCGCTGGTAATTACATCCAGCATAATCGGGCAATTTGCCAGAATAGTGAAGCCCTCCACCTGCTCCCGGTCTTAAATAGAGCAGCAGGGTGACGTCATCATTTAACCCAATCAGGTGCAGAGATCAGAGGCGGAGAGGGGTGGCGGTTATTGTAATTATATACTACGTTAGTAATCAGTCAATTTGTATGTCTATTCCCTATAAGGAAAATATGTATTATTCAATAATACGCTTCTAGGCCGCACTAAGCCTGTAGCTGTCAGAGCGATTAAAGTTATTTGTATTTCTCTCAATTTCAATAGATTCTCTAATTAGTCTTGGCCAGTAATAATTTGTTTTACACAACACTTCAACGATATAAAAATAAATTGAGTGGCCTTGATGGCAAGCATGTTCCGCCACTGCCGACAGTTGTGTTTGAGATCATTTAATATTTATTTGGTGTTCTTTAGTCTTAAGCTGATGTTATGTCCCGTCTGTCCAATATAGCATCTGCCACATAAGCAATTAATCCGATATACACCTTCTGTTGATAATTTAGGTAATTCGTCTTTAGTACAAGAGACTAGTTTTTGAATTTTGTGTATTGTACCAAATCTTACTTTAATGTTTTGCTTTTGCAAAACACGGGCTAATTTGTCAGTTACTCCTGAGATATATGGTATTTTAATTGTTTTAATAATCTGATCACTTTCAGCAGTGTTGCTACAATAATGCTCAAATTAACAGGGCACTGAATGCCAAATCACGATCGCAAAGCGACACGCTGGATCAGAAACATGGACATACTTTCGAAGGAAAAGAAGTGAAAAGTGCACTTAGTAGCACGTAGAGGCGCCTGCTTGTAATTACACTGAAAGAACGGGGAACACATCCAAATAAGAAAAATCCGATGAGCTATGAAGCTCTTTTTCACAGATGTCCAGTAGGGGCAGGGTCATAAAGTTACTGGATTGGGAAACAAACACGCCCATTGGAAACAAAGTATGAACTATTCGGCAAAGAAAGTGCGCTTAGGCACATGCGTTAGATCTCCGCATCCCCAGAACGAACCTTAATTCCATAGGCAGTGATCTCTAGACCTTGGCCATTCTGTGACACCTGGAATCGGGGACTTTCTGCTCAAGGTGGTGTAAGGGAGTCTGGTTCCATTGGGACCTTCAAGAACCACCTAAAATATTTCTCATTCGGAAGGCACTATTTTAACTCAGAGCCACTTTTATCAATTGGACAAAGACGGTCACTGCATCACGTGCTTTCACATGCGCTTCTGCGGCCGTCTGCATCGCTCTTCCTTCCAATATTACGAAAGCAGATATGCACTTTGAAATCTAGACTGAAAACTCAATTCTTCAGAACTGATTTTTGTGTTTAGTTTGCTCTCCTCCCCCGCACCTACAATTAGCATGGTTGGGCTACATATAATGCGAAAGAAGTTGAACATACGTACACACATTACCCAATCTCCGTCCGCTCGCCCCCCATTGTCATTGATGTAAAACGCCTTGAGATTTTATGAAAGGTGCTATGTTATGAGCCGTAATTATTATCATTAGTAAGGATGATGGCCGACGGCAACCATAGGGGAGGGAACACAGCGGAGAGGACGAGTGGTTCCGTGGTGGCGAGATGTTAACTCCCTCGCCTGGTATACAGGAGGTTGTGGGTTCGATCCCAACCCTGACGCCTGTATATTTGGAGTTTGCGTGTTCTCCCCGTGGTCGTGTGGATTTTTCTCCAGGTCCTCCGGTTTTTCCCTCCACATTTAGAAACATGCCTTTAGAGTATTTGGCTGCTATAAATCTCCAGGTCATAAGCCACTTCCTTGAGCTATCATTTGTCGCCAGGTCGTTTCTCAAAGAGAGCTATGTAGCTCAGTGGGCCTTATCTGTTTTTTTTATAGTTTAGTCTTTAGTCTATGGAGACGGAGCAATGAAACAAGGTCAAGGGTCATGGGATGCATAGACTGTTGCGTCACGAGACCACGAGGGGTGGAAATGACTTGGGAGGCCTTCGTCCAGAACTAAGATCGATCATGGCTGATAAGGATGATGATATCTTAATTTGAAGCTTTCGTGTTGCGATTGAAACGTCGTGATTTGTTTTATTTTATTCCTACCTACGTGACTTTACCGAAAGAACCAAAGAGTAAGGATGATGATAGTTTTTTTAATTCTCATTTGCAATAATGTTCCCTGTTTGCTACAGAAATATGGATGGACACGTATACTTGCGACAGACACAAACTGTCATTAACAAAGCTTCTTTTCAAATGCGAGCAGACAATGTTTCATGGGTCGCCTTGGCAAGCATTCGCACGAAGATGTCCTCGTGATCCAAGAATAACTTCTGGTTACGTATAGGGGGCTCGTTGAGGAGTAAGAATCTACGTTGAGATGCTTGGGGTGGGGAAGCGATGTCGCAACAAGGCTCAGTGTCCCCTGTACGCCAGGGACTCCTCTTGCGAGCGAAGAACGGCGTTCATGAGAAGTGCTGCCCGAAGTCATGGCAGGCTCGACGCCCTGCCAACTGATATTGTCGTTTGACATAGAAAGCGGCAGACTGCTTGCTGATTTAATATTTAACTCTCACTCATTTATCATCTGTGTGCCAATTTATTCCTTGCAGAAGTTTCGCCACAATGGGGGGACGCTCTTAAAATCAGCACAGGGTCTTTTTTTTTGCCCTGGCAGGAACCGAGGCGGAAGACAGCGGTGTAATTATTAATAATTCATAATTTGGTTCATGTTGGGCATTTGGACCAATGCACCAGCACGACTATGGCATATTGGTGTGAATGAGATTGCTGTGTTTTCAACATCACAATTGCAGCAGATGGACAACACTAAAACTGGATGGGGGTGGCATTTGACCAATTGAACACATGCAATCTGCCATCTCAACAGAAAGCGTGTTATCTAATTGAGATAATATCTCCTTGCAAAAAGTAGCAAATGACTGTGAGTTCAAAATCCATTGTTCAGAATGTTATATTTACACAGCTGCGGACAGTCTGTTCATAAAGCTACCAACTCATTACTTTTCATAATAGGCTAGTCATTTTGAATTCATCCTGGATGGATGATGTGCTGAGTAGACCCAACGCCCCCACCCAGAGAGATTGAACTTGTAACCTTAACTCGTGACCTTAACTTGTGACCTTATGATAGTGAGTTGAGCTTATCTACTCCGGCATGGTAAAAAGCGCCAACATAGTATATAAAACTAAACTATAAAAACAAATACAGGTGTTTTAAAAGCATGGACCCGATTTTAAATCGCCTTATCTCTGCAACCACGAACTGCACATGGATGAAACTCTTACCACTTGAAAGGGCGGGGCATAGAGTTTCAAATGATTACCACGAGATGCCTCTCCCAGCACACAAACAGCCCCTAGCCTCAGTCATTCGCAAGACATGCTGCCTCAACGTTGGATAGGTCGCACGGGACCCCAAGACTTGGCGCTACACTCTTGGCCCCCAAGATCCCCAGACATCACATCCTGCGACATTTTCTTGTGGGGATACGTCAAAAACCGTGTTTTTGTACCACTATAAGCAACTAATCTGGATGACCTCAAAAACAGAATCACGGCAATGGTGACTTCAGTGGAAGAAGACGCTTTGAGAGGCATTTGGGACGAATTCAACTATCGTCTCGATGTTGTCCGTACAGCAGGTGGAGGGCACAAAGAGCATTTATAAAATGGTTAGTAAAACTTGGTAACTCATTAAACCGTTTGTAACTTTTCGTGTAATTGTAACATGTTGCCATCATGAAAAATACGGCTTTGAAATTAGGTTAATCTGTTTTAAACACCCTGTATTTTACCGAGCTATATAGCTCTTTTTCAGAAGCGACCTGGTCACAAATAATCGCTCAACAAAGTGGCTTATCATGTGGTCATGTATAGCAGCCAAATACTCTTCAACACATGTTGATTCTAAATGTGGAGGGGAAAACCGAAGAACCTGGAGAAAAATCCACGCGACCACAAGGACAAAATGCAAACTCCAAATACACAGCAGGTGTCAGTGTCGGGATCGAACCCACAACCTCCTGTGTACCAGGCGAGGTAGTTAACATCTCGCCACCGTGGCGCCCATATAGAGAAATGACAGTGGCCTGAAAGGGAAATTTAAGCTTCGTGATCATTCTCCTCGTTTAATTACACGTGGAAATGACTCTCTGTCTCATATAGCAATATTTTAAAGGGGGTGATTTTGAGCACTGGACAGCACAATCGTAGCAGGCTGTTGGAAACAAAAGCCACTTACTGGCAGTCTGGTACATACAAGCTTTGACAGGAAACATTAAAGACCATCTGGAAACAAGATCAAGTAACGATTTTGAGACGGAGATAAAAAGAGTAATATTTTGTATTCCATGATACCACTTTGCAGAAAGAAATGCAAGAAAAAACAGCAGTGCTGAATACAGCCATTAAATGAGGCTGGATCATTTTTTTGTAATAATTTGTACAACAACATAAAAAGTTAAATAAAACTCGAATCTATTTTATTTCTGAACAATTGCACAGGCTCACTGAGATGTTTCGTTACATTATGGGCACGTATTCGTGTTATATTTCTTTTAAAAGATAATCGAGTTGTTTTTAAGCATCAAATCACTCACCTGAAAGTATGAAAACGTAAAAAAAATCTTCCAAAAATCAAACTGTTTCTTATCTGAAGCCACCACTTTTCTGATTACGAGCTGAATCCACCATTGCCAGGTTAACTTTTTGTTGTAACAGTTCTACAGCGAATGCAGGCTTCATCCCCAGCGCAATGAAAGTGTTCCCAAGCCAAACACTGCAGGAACACTTCTTTACATCAAGATCGAATGCCAATCACGAGAGAGTTGTATTATTGGGAAGTCAAATGTTTGTAAATCATTTTGAGAGTGCCCAGGAGAAAACTAAATAATTACGTTTTTACGTGAACAAAAAATGGTTTGTAATAAGTATGGAAGAGATGTTAAAAGATACAGTATTTTCAACTACAGTATAATAAATTGTAAAAGCAATATCACAGTTACATCCGAAGGGCTAACATTTTTCTATATAGTAATCGGTATATCTGCTTGAACTGCAATTTGAAAATACCACTTTTCTGCACTATGAACCCATGAAATACTAGTTTCAATCACGGTCTTTAAAGCATTTTATAAGAAAATGTCAGTTCTAAATGTTACTCGCGAAATTGGCTTAAAGCTGATCGACATTAAACAATGACCTGCATGAACATTTGTTGTCCCCTTCTCTAAATTATTTACTGCATTACATAGTTCTTATTCTTTCATCAAAATCACTGCAACATGCCCTGAATATACAATGTCCATCTCATCTGCAGGGTGGATAGAATACAAAGCCACTTGTTTTTTTTGAGGATCAGTGGCTTGAAACTCCATTTCAAGCGGCTCGTATTCAGGCCAATCGGCGCACCAAACAGGAATTTGCCTTGGTGTCGTCACCACCTTACCACGTCAACCTGCTGCGAGTGTATCTCTAGACGTGGACAATGAAAACTCCACTTTTGTACATATTTAAAATACTGATCGAAGTGCATTTTATAATTTGTATTACTTTCCTTATTAAAAAAAATATATAAAGGTACACCCTGAAATTGCTTGCTCACGCCACTGCTGGCAGAAGGGCCTTAACAATACGCTTTGGAAGAAGAGCCGAGAGTACTGTGCCCACTTTGACCCCACCACGCACAACCTGCTGGCCGGAGAAGCGCGACGGACGTTAAGAAACTCGCACCGCTGCTTCAACTGCCACGCCGGGAGATTGAACCTGGCAGCCGCTTGGGGATTGCAAGTCCAGGGTGCCTGACCGTTACACTGAGGCGAGGTCCCGCATGATGCGTCCAACTGGTATATTACACAGTAATTGCTATCCCAGTCCCAAGGCTGGTGTACAATGTTGGGTATGAGCTCTATCTTCACATGCGCTTTGTAATGACACGGCGCCACTGTGGATCGCTGTGGGCACTTGCAGTGCACGATTACAATTACCACAGAACATAATTAAATCCATGAGTAATTAAGCACTGCTTGTTGCCAAGACAGCGCTTTACAATAATTCAGATTTAGCAATCCAAAGACTCAGCGATTTTGCTTTTCAAAATAGAAATACAATAAAAAAACATATTTTTATAACTAAGTTTTATTTGCAATATTTGGTCCCCAATATTACAGCCAATTTAGCATATGTAGAAGATGATCTGGAGAATTGACCTATGTCAGTATGTCAGCATTGCGTCACAAGTGACATGCATGACTTAAATCATACAACGATATCGTAAAGAGTACATTTTTTGAAAGCTAGACTTACGGATTTGTAACGCATGCAGATTTGCCCCAATTCAGAGGGTGCAGGCAACTCACGTACGAGCACGGGAGGTAGCCAAAATCGGCACCAACAATTGTCCAAGCTCTGTGGCCCTATATGGTATTGAGATGTTTCACTCACTTCCCGTGGGAGGAAACTCCTTAGGGGTTCTCTCTAAGGGTTTTTGCTGCACCTGGTACGAATTCAAAATCAAGGAAAATATCCTCAGGGATCTTTCAATGGTCTTTTTCGAATTAATCTCTCATGTATGGTGCGACATTCACCCATTAAAAAAACTTCAGATGAAATGATCAATACAAAACATTATGTACTGCACATTCTTTACAGTTACTGGATGTGTTATTGATTTATTATATATATACGTGTGTGTGTGTACATATGTAGTATCTTCAAAAATTACTCACACCGACACGTTGTAACAAGTCACCTGCTTACACTTTAGTCACCTGTTTTTGCGCCAATTATAGGCACACCGAAAACTATCTGTACGGTCACATATACTCAACTTCTCCCCGCTCTTATCTATTCTGCACCTCACTTATCATGCACTCAGCAGCTCTGCTCTCAGCGACTTGCACAAAGCGACTCCACACACAGCGTCTCCACACACAGCGACTCCACACACAGCGTCTCCACACACAGCGTCTCCGCACACAGCGTCTCCACATACAGCGACTCCTCCACACACAGCGTCTCCACACACAGCGTCTCCACATACAGCGACTCCTCCACACACAGCGTCTCCACACACAGCGTCTCCACACACAGCGTCTCCACACACAGCGTCTCTCAGCGTCTCCACACACAGTGTCTCCACACACAGCGTCTCCACACACAGCGTCTCTCAGCGTCTCCACACACAGCGTCTCCACACCAACGTCTCCACACACAGCGTCTCCACACACAGCGTCTCTCAGCGTCTCCACACACAGCGACTCCGCACGCAGCGTCTCCGCACACAGCGTCTCCACACACAGCATCTCCACACACAGCGTCTCCACACCAGTCACTCCGCACTCAGCGTCTTCGCACTCAGCCACTCCGCACACAGCGTCTTCACACTCAGCGACTCCGCACACAGCGTCTCCACACACAGCGACTCCGCACACAGCGTCTTCGCACTCAGCCACTCCGCACACAGCGTCTCCACACACAGCGTCTCCACACACAGCGTCTCCACACACAGCGTCTCCACACACAGCGTCTCCACACTCAGTCACTCCGCACACAGCGTCTCCACACACAGCGTCTCCACACACAGCGTCTTCGCACTCAGCCACTCCGCACACAGCGTCTCACACTCAGCGTCTCCGCACACAGTAACTTCACATCTCCACCGCTGCCCTCACCTACGCTCCCTCAGACCCGCTCACCCGTCTGTCCCGGGCAGGGGGTTCAGCCAACTCCCGCCCGGCGACGGCGTGAGGGTTGAGGTCCCGGTGACGGCTGGAGTGGCAACGGCGAGATGTCTTCACGCTAATTGTCCACTCGAGTGCGTCTCTTTAAGCTCTCGCCAGGCGGCGCCTGATGGCCCATCAATCGACCCTTACCTCCCATCTCCTTGGCAACACCTCCGGTCTCAACGTCCACAATCGTCGACCCCGTTTGCACCTGCTTCACCCCTTAACAACTGGCGGTTTAAATTTCGATTTAAAGCTTTCGTGACTGCAGGGATTCATCTTATTGGTTCTTTCGGTAAAGTCACGTAGAAGGGAAATAATAAAATAATAAAAATAAAACATAATAAAATAATTCTCACGACGTTTCGGCCACAACGCAAGCAGCCGTCCTCAGGTGAAGAACAGGTCTGTCGGAAAGACAGCGTCTACGTGACTTTACCGAAAGAACCAAGAAGATGAACTGGCGGTTTGTCCGTACAAACCTCATGTTGCACATTTGCACCTGTTTGCCCTCAGTTGCCCTCGGTTAACTGTGCACACCGCGTATTTCACTCTTCTACACAGAAACATTTGGGGGCGGTAGTGTAGTGCTTAGCATGCTGCGCTATAAACCCGGCGACCTGAGTTCGATTCCGCTCACGTCCAACACCAGTGACGTTTATTGTAACACGTCCTGGGCCTCCCCTAGGTCGACTCAGCCTCAAATGAGTACCTGGTGTGTAAACATCGCCACTGGGGAGACAAAGGCAGTCAGGTGTGGTGTTGGCCACTCACCCGCTCGTGTATCGTTCCAGCCTTCATAGGTGCTCACTAACAGCACTTGCCCTAACAGTCTGTTAAGGCTATATGGAGGATCTTTGTCTTATATAGAACTGAAGTCACATATATGCAGGCATGGGTGCCAAAGGTATTTTTCAGAGAGGGGCCTCGGTTATTGGACTTGTTTACCAGCTTGGTTTTTTTTGGAGAGGGAGAGCGGAGTATTCATTTTGTTTACACTAATTTTCACAAAGTAAGATAACTTTGAAGTGCTCTTTCAACTCTTATCGATATTTATAAACCCCTGCTAAGCAGTGCAACCTTAAAAGACATCATGTTGCTAATTCAACATTGAAAACAGTGGGGCTCACTGAAAGTAAATTACATCTCTAGTTAATTGTTATTTTTTTAGGCTCTCAGCATGAAACAATTTTAATTAGATTTGGAATTTAATATTAATAACAACAATGACAACAACAGTTCAACAATATGATTTATATAATAACCCCAAACCTTAATGTTAGTAAAATATACGAAATGTATAAAATAAAAGCATCGGATTAAACCCTGTGCTTACCAATAAAAGTGCTATTCTTTAATTGCAAACAGTGATACGGGAGTGGTGGGAACAGAGTGGAATTTAGTATGCAATTACAACCGAATGGCAATTGTATGTTAAAACGAAAAACGTATTCATGAAAATGGAAGCATTCATTGGTTGCGACATGCGTAAATTTATCCGAAATCTATGCTCCAAGCTGAAATGGGCTCTCTGATCACGGTAGCATGCACCATACAGGAAGGTATGGTCTTGAACCTAATCAGGTCAAAGGCACGACATATGTATGGTAGAGTTATCCCGTACACCTACCCTTGCACTGGCAGCCGTGCTAGTGTTGCCTACGGACGTAGAAAAGGATGTGTGTTGAACTTCTTTCGCACCGTACGTGGCCGACCGTGCTAATCGGAGGTGCGTGGGAAGGACAACAAACTGAACACAAAAAGCAGTTTTAAAGACATGAGATAACACGCACAGTAAAGAGAACTCCTCCAGTGGCGAGTGTTAGGGTAAGTGCTGCCGAAACGCTCTTGATTAAGCTTGGCGAGGTGCGTGAGGCAGTAGTGCGGCAAGCACCATGCCAGGCTGACATTATCTCACGAGCTCTGATGTTTCCACATCACAGTTTAGGCGAGTCATCCGAGGAGAAGCCAGGGATGACAGTTGAAGGGCAGTCGTAACAGATTTAAGCATAGTGCGCCAGCTGCTATTAATGCTAAATAATTATTCATGATTTGCAGCCATTCGGCACCCACTGCTGGATGAAGGCTTCCTCCATGCCGCGTTGGTCTGGAGGTTGTTTGACCGTATTTCACTCTGCTCAGTGTGGGTTGGTGACGGTGGTGACCCAGAACTTGTTCACAAATCGCTTGCCACCAGTGTTAACCTTGACCGGGAACGGAACTCGGGTGACTTGAGGATACATAGCGCTGTGCACGCAACGCTCTCAACACTGCTGGCCGGATCCGTGCATGCAAAATACACACGTGCTGTTAACATAACTGTCAGAATCGCAATGAAATGTTACACGTTCTTTTGTATTGTGTTTCTGCAAGAAATATTTGCGGATAATTGTAGATAATTGCGTTTGACATGCTCTAACCCATGGGGAACAGATGTGCCCAAGTAAAAATACACAGGGTTCATAAAAGGACACATTTCTGAGTGCCTGCTTGTAACCTGTGAACATCCCTGACCAACACTTCTTGACGTCTCCAAATTGTTAACAACTGTGGCACATTGTGTGCCACAAGACAAAATTTTACAGCACTCAGTTTGGTAGCTTTTGGAGAGCACTGCATCCACACTTTGTTTACGTGCATACGTCTGCTTATTGTATATGGCTTTGTATTAGCAGCTCCCATTCCAGGTCTGATAACTATAGGGACAACCTTGGGAGAGGCGGATAGACGTTTTCGGTGGCTCCGCTGACATTAACTGAGGTTCACCATGGCTCATAATGTGGACCATGGTCTGGTCAGGATGTCCGAAGTCGCATGCCACCGCATCTGAGATGGGTAGCACAGATTTAGATTCGGTCGAGTGTGGGCCATATGTCTATCCAATACTATCGTGGTGGCACGCTCACTCAAACAATCTAGTCGAGTTGATATTCACGCGGTCGGAGCGTCTGGCGTAGCTCAATGCACTGTGCCATGTCATAGAGTTCTCGACAATGCCGTCTTCGTGTGCTCAGAGCACGCGAGCATTTAAAACACAGCAGACTTTAGGGAGATTATCACGAAACTCAAACTAATTTTTCAATAACACTATGGCCTTAAAATTAAAAATATATATATTTTGTAGGTGACTTTACAGGAAATGGTTCTTCTGCATAGCACATACAATGAAGATAGCCCATTGCCCAAATCATCGCTTGTTATTTCATTGTTCTCTTTAAGGTGGTGTTCTTCACGGATGCCTTGAGTATTTTGTTCATTGTGCTTGTGCACCACCACCAATGCAGCTGCATCACCAGATCATGCGCATTGCCTGGCCAGTGGTGGCCAGCATGTGGCCTTAAAGAGTTTACCATAGAGCTATGGGTAATGTTGATCCTCGGGGCCAGTTGTACTGGTGAATTATCCACCGGTTGTACTGGGTGAGCCTCTAAATTGCAAATGCCAGAGGCTTTGAGAGTCCATGTGAATGCTCGTAATGGGACAATGTGATAATTAAAAAGGATGCAGGAATGAGATGTTTTTTTTCTTTTACCCGCAGTGCAAATGGAAAGTGGCCATTGAGAAGAGTAAACCTGACAATACATTTGGCAATTACGTCTCATTTTCATACTTGGAGAGCAAGCAATTTGCTTAAAAATTGTCTCAAAAGAAAGTTACATTGGTTCAGGCTGCAATGAGAGGTTTTTGTTTTATAATTATATAGTTACTCAAACTAAAATTACTACAATATTCATTACAATTAACATCACCAATAATGTGCTCTCTTCTTGGGATAATGATGCTGCATAAAGTCTCAACACAATTATTAGTTCACACGTACTGCTTCTGTAATGTTTACGTTTCTACCAGTATTATGATTATTATTGTCCTTCGAGTGATCAACCCCCCCCCGCACGTGTTCGTAAACTGAAACGTCTTGCTGGCAAGAGTGTGCACTCATTGTTCATCACAGTGGGACGCGCGTGGTTCAGTGTTGGAATTCATACGTCGCCTAGGCCACGATCGCCCCTCGCGCCACGCGCATCTCAAACGCCGCCAGTTTTTATTTACGTTTCGCACAAAGTGTCTCCTGTGTGGCGGCACACTCGAGTGGGGGGGGGGCGTAAGAGCTGCTGCGTTGGACAGATCTTGAAATTTGTTTTTACAAATGAGTTTGTGTTTTGTTTATCATTAGTTTCAGATGATGGGGGTTTTTTTTCTTAATCCATCACCGAATGAGTAGTGGGCGTATTAAACCATTAATCACTCGCATCATATGCTTGAGCTGGAGGGAAGTATATTAATGGTTGCCGCTCTGATTACACGTACGCTGTGTGCATGTGCGTATAATTTGGAAAAGCTGAATGTGGCGAGCTGTGTTGCGTTTTCGTGTAGTGCAGTACTTTGCAGCAGATTCATTCATTTGAAATGTCTGTTTATGACCTGTAAAAATGTTTTATTTTATTTTACCAGGTATTGTCCACTAAGCTATTTAACTCTTTTTTCAGATGCGACTTGACCACAAATGATAGCTCAACGAAGTGGCTTATCACGTGGAAATGTATCGCAGCCAAATACTCGAATCGCATGTCAATTTATGGGGCGGGACAAACTGGAGGACCCGGAGAAAAAACCACGTGACCACAGGGAGAACATGCAAACTCCAAATATACAATCGTCAGGGTCGGGATTGAACCCACGACCTCCTGCATACCAGGCAAGGGAGGTAACATCTCCGTTGCATGCAAAACATTGCCTAATATGCTCCTGTAATGGAACATTGAATATTAATTTCACGTGGGATTTGTGCGTGTAATGTTTTACAAACTAGCTAAAGTCAAATTGAATACTGGGGGGTTGCACGTAGTGTCTACCATTATGCTAAATCATCATATATTTGGCAATCAACGTATGTTTTAAATGCAAGGTTACCATGTGGCTTGTTAAAGAAAAGAGGCCGCATCATTTCCTCAATTGAGACGAGTGAAGAGCCCTATTATTATAATTATTGCAATATTCATTGCATTGCCCGTACAAAGATGTTAATCTCAATGTGCCTTTATATGGTTGAAATAAACAAAATCTAATGAATTATGCAACAGTCCAGCTAAAGGGTTTCTCGCATTCCCACGTGTCGGAGTGTTTGTTCGCATTAACTCGTGCCTGCGTTGAAAATAGCCCAAGGGTATCCAATTAAAAGTGAGTCTAAGCTGGTCTGCTTTTCAGGCCATTGAGTAGAGAGTTGTTGAGCTCCGGGTCCTTATCCAGATCCATTTCCCCCTCTGTGTATCCTGCAGAAGCTCCCTGTGGCAGGTGTACTCAGACTAGAGGCAGTGATACAAATGAGGACCTCCTGAACTGTCGTCGCTGAGACGAGCTCGTGGAGACGTGGCGTGACTCCCCGGTGTAGCTTCAAGTGCTGCCCCTGTGCTGTGTGAGCAGCAACAAAGGGGGAGCACTCGGCAGCGGCCACTTGCGCTATGCCTTCGCACGGTAACCCGTGACCAAATGGGCCCAAACAACAACACCAGAGTTGTCCCCACCATTTTTAGTCTGCTTGTTGTAAATCAAGTTGCCAATTTTTCACACCTATGTGTCATTTCTTTCTCCAAGGCCATGCATGCCAGTCTGTGAAATCTCTGCAGGGAGAGATTTTATGCTGAAGCATTTGTAGTGTAAATTGTTATTCATGCATTACAGCATGATATTACGTGTCACATGTAATTAATGTGTACAGTATTTGTTGTGTTGGGGTTGTTTGAGCATTGAACTATGAATCCCAGATCCAAACACGGTTAATTTAGTGTTAAGTGATATCAGAACCAGACATTTCCCCCCACCGCCACCCCACCTTCACCAACTGACACTAACTAGTGCGGTGAAGTATGGGCAAACAACCCCATGGCCAACATGGTGTGGGAAAGCCTTGTATGTATGTATGTAGGTTGCACTTCTTTCGCACCGTACGTAGCTAATCGTGCTAAACAATTGGCCTATGTAGCCTTCATCCAGCAGTGGATTGACAAAAAGCTGTAAGTGCATATTTATGATCTGTGCCTCTTGCTTGGTCGTTATTACACGTAGGGCTTCAGAGAGTGCATGTGATTGGCCCCTCACTGTTTGTGAGCATGCTCACTCTGAGGCAGGTGCACCTTTGCAGTGTTGTTTCGTTTGCGACACCCATTGCTTTTGCTTTGTTGCAGTCCATTTGAATTGTCATGCGTGTGACAGCAAATGCTCACAATTTGACGACCTGAGAAATTCCCATTTATAAACGCCGGACAGTTTTGGATTTCGAACCTCTTGTGTTGTACGACAATTAAGTTGATTTTGCAGAGTTGCAGATTCTCTTGTATTCCCATGAAGCCAATTATGGTTCGGGAGACGTCACTGTGCATGTTCCGTTATAACAAGGCTCATTGGTAGTTTTCGCTCAGTTGTGTTCAGTGTAGCCTGAAGGATCTGCCTGTGGAAATGGAAAATAACTCTTAAATGCATGAGTGTGCAGTTCCTCAAAATGTCAAGCAAATTCAGACGCATTTAAAAGATGCATTTTGGAGAAAATGAATGAATGCCTCAAAAAAAATGAATACAGCATACATTTACCGTGAGGCACAACATAGACTTTAAATAGCCCCATTTTGACGTTGCTTATCTTGAGCCATTGCTGCTGAAATTATGCACTCCCAGAAGGCCGTGTGCTTGATGGGTTGTTTAAGAAATACTGGGGGTTTTTTTATGCGGAGAGGCGTATATTTCCTTAACCTGGCCATGCACTTTCAGAGCGGAAAAAAAGTATTTTCCGAAAAGAAATAAAACTGTATATCTGTATTTAGCACAGAAATAACGTATTATTATATTGGTTAAAATACATTTTGACTTAAAGCTTTCGTGACTGCAGGAATTCATATTCTTGGGTCTCTCGGTCGTCTTCAGGAAAAGGACCGCTTGTGTTGCGATCGAAACGTCGTAGTTTTCTGTTATTTTTATTATTTTCTTTGAACCCATCTACATGACTTTACCGAAAGACCCAAGAATATAAAAAGAAGGAAACGCCTCATTCGTGTAATAATATCCCCCCGAGTTATTTTAATGCAATTGAAAACCAAGTGTGAAGGATCCAATCACATTTATATTCATAATTTTTCAGACTTTTAAACGTATGCCAAATTGTTAGTAGAAAATGCTTTTACCATATATAGTTTTTCATGGAATATTTTAAATATCCATGACAAAATGTTGCCGGGGATTGTCTACTTTATTATTGTTATTTAGTGTAATTAGCATTCTATGCAGTTGCCTTACAACTTCACATTTTAAGCCATAATAATAGAATAATACTTTAATATCTCTGCAGGGTGGTGTTAATTATATATATTTATATATATATATCGTAACGGCTACTTAAAAGGTCCTGCCTGTAGGCGTGACATTTTAAGGATGCAAAGGCTTTATCTTTAATTATGCTGATTATACCCGGGCGTTAATCGTGCACGATACAAAGTCACCTTGGTCAGGTACTGCCACAATTGGCAGGTTGTCTTCACTTGTGCCAGAGTTGCTGAGCGGTGGCTTCAGCCTGTATTGCCATTCATCCATGCCGGTGGGTGCTGCAGTTTCTACCAGAAGATAATGAAGCCCTTGCTTCTACCTGGACTGTGCTGTGTGGATAATGGCGAGAGTATTCACGTGTTTGCATGGCGCAGCGGTACTGAAAGTGAATGGGCTTGCTATTTGAAAGTCTCGGAGTTAAATGTAATGGTGGTAAGGGTGTAGCCCAGCCATTGCTGATGTGTGTTCCACCAGCATTTCTTGAAGCAGGCAAACTGCCCGTTCGTGCTCAGCACTGAGCCAATCTGCAGGGAGCCAACAACGATTCAATCCCCATAGAAGAAGCTTAGCCAATGAAGCATGCCTTAATGTGCGTGCCTTAAGTTATAACCAGGTAAAGATGCACCTCTGCGATTGCTTGCTCACGTCACTGCTATCAGAAGGGCTTCTGCTCAAGGGAACCTTCGAAAAACCCCTTCCGAGTGTATTTTGCCTACTCCTCCATGCCGGGCCGACAAACCTGGGAAGAGCAGATAAAGTAGAACCCCTCTTAACGACCACCCCTGTTAACGATGGATCGCTTAACGATGGGCCTCCATAGAGCCCAATGTGTAGTGTATAGATGTGTCGTGTATAGTAGTGTATTGTACAGTGCCTCCATAGAGTCCAATGTGTTTGCTTACTGATCATTCCCCGTCAACAACGGGCTGTTGTAGATAGAGTAAATATTAATTAATGCATTGATTAACCGTGGTTCTTTTAATACTTTGTGTTTATAATGTTGTTCGTATATTTATGTATAATATCCATTGTTATATATTACATAGTACGTTTTTTTGGGTGTAAAGGGGTAACATTTGATGCTATCGGAACGAATTAAGCCGTTAACGTGTACATCCTATACTCGCTTAACGACCAAATCACTTAACGACTGGTTTCGTGGAACCAGTTACCGTCGTTAAGAGGAGGGGCTTCTACTGAATTGAATGTCGTGTCGCCACCCACTGGTTCCTCCGGTATTACCACTTTCAACAGCGTTTCCCGCACCGTCCGGTAGCGCGGGCACATCTTGGAAGTCTCGATGCAACGGCGACACAAAGGTGCTGCTCTCAAACCGCTGTAAACAACTCGCGCGAGCTCCCACATTGCGGCAGACGATCGCTCTCGGGCCTTTTCCAAACCACCCTCTCAAAGCTGTCATTCGTGGCAGCGATTGTTGTTTAGAACCACGACTAAGAAGAGAGTTGGAAGAGGCAGGGAGTAAACCCACACTTTGCCCCACCACACAACACCTGCCGTTCGACTAACCGCGGCGCTGCAGGGAACACGGTTGGGCGGATTGTAAAGAAACTCGCGCCATCGTTTCGACCGTCGCGGAGGGAGATCGAACTGGTGACCTCTGGATTTGCAGTCCAGTGTGATAACGATTACATCATGCCAGCATCCCCTTTGAAAGTATCTTATATGTTTATATATACAGTGAGGGAAAAAAGTATTTGATCCCCTGCTGATTTTGTACGTTTGCCCACTGACAAAGAAATGATCAGTCTATAATTTTAATGGTAGGTTTATTTGAACAGTGAGAGACAGAATAACAACAAAAAATCCAGAAAAACGCATGTCAAAAATGTTATAAATTGATTTGCATTTTAATGAGGGAAATAAGTATTTGACCCCTCTGCAAAACATGACTTAGTACTTGGTGGCAAAACCCTTGTTGGCAATCACAGAGGTCAGACGTTTCTTGTAGTTGGCCACCAGGTTTGCACACATCTCAGGAGGGATTTTGTCCCACTCCTCTTTGCAGATCTTCTCCAAGTCATTAAGGTTTCGAGGCTGACGTTTGGCAACTCGAACCTTCAGCTCCCTCCACAGATTTTCTATGGGATTAAGGTCTGGAGACTGGCTAGGCCACTCCAGGACCTTAATGTGCTTCTTCTTGAGCCACTCCTTTGTTGCCTTGGCCGTGTGTTTTGGGTCATTGTCATGCTGGAATACCCATCCACGACCCATTTTCAATGCCCTGGCTGAGGGAAGGAGGTTCTCACCCAAGATTTGACGGTACATGGCCCCGTCCATCGTCCCTTTGATGCGGTGAAGTTGTCCTGTCCCCTTAGCAGAAAAACACCCCCAAAGCATAATGTTTCCACCTCCATGTTTGACGGTGGGGATGGTGTTCTTGGGGTCATAGGCAGCATTCCTCCTCCTCCAAACACGGCGAGTTGAGTTGATGCCAAAGAGCTCCATTTTGGTCTCATCTGACCACAACACTTTCACCCAGTTGTCCTCTGAATCATTCAGATGTTCATTGGCAAACTTCAGACGGGCATGTATATGTGCTTTCTTGAGCAGGGGGACCTTGCGGGCGCTGCAGGATTTCAGTCCTTCACGGCGTAGTGTGTTACCAACTGTTTTCTTGGTGACTATGGTCCCAGCTGCCTTGAGATCATTGACAAGATCCTCCCGTGTAGTTCTGGGCTGATTCCTCACCGTTCTCATGATCATTGCAACTCCACGAGGTGAGATCTTGCATGGAGCCCCAGGCCGAGGGAGATTGACAGTTCTTTTGTGTTTCTTCCATTTGCGAATAATCGCACCAACTGTTGTCACCTTCTCACCAAGCTGCTTGGCGATGGTCTTGTAGCCCATTCCAGCCTTGTGTAGGTCTACAATCTTGTCCCTGACATCCTTGGAGAGCTCTTTGGTCTTGGCCATGGTGGAGAGTTTGGAATCTGATTGATTGATTGCTTCTGTGAACAGGTGTCTTTTATACAGGTAACAAGCTGAGATTAGGAGCACTCCCTTTAAGAGTGTGCTCCTAATCTCAGCTCGTTACCTGTATAAAAGACACCTGGGAGCCAGAAATCTTTCTGATTGAGAGGGGGTCAAATACTTATTTCCCTCATTAAAATGCAAATCAATTTATAACATTTTTGACATGCGTTTTTCTGGATTTTTTTTGTTATTCTGTCTCTCACTGTTCAAATAAACCTACCATTAAAATTATAGACTGATCATTTCTTTGTCAGTGGGCAAACGTACAAAATCAGCAGGGGATCAAATACTTTTTTCCCTCACTGTACTTTACCAGGTTTCAGCGTATATATGTACACA
>NW_024704937.1:0-44161 GCF_018977255.1 Callorhinchus milii
TATAGTGCTCAATTTGAGCCAATGAGACGTCTAAACGTGCAGTATAATGTCCACAACAACAGCCCAATACTGCCGCATGTATTTAGTGGGTCGAGCGCTACGCTACAAAGCCGGCGATCAGAGTTCGAATCTTGCTCGCGGCCAATACCAGTTACGTGTTTGTCTGAACCGGTCCTAGGCCTTTCTTAGGTCGACTCAGCCTCAAATGAGACCTGGCGGCGATGGTGGTACAGGCTAAACGGGGGATCTTTCTCTTTGTTGCTGGTGGTGTTGTTGTCACTCAACATGAATGTATTTTCTTGCTGAGAATGGCGTTCAACAACGGGTATCGAATTTCTCCACGGACCGTGATGATGTTATTGTGGTTTTTATCGTTTTTATTTTAACTTACGAATGAATTCTCGCTCTCTCCATGATTACCTCTATGTTGTGTAGCTAAACGGGCCCTGTGATGGATGTACAGAACTTCTCTGTACATAGTTTAATATTTACATAGTATAGTGTATTACGTTTCATGGACGGTTTTTATATCAAGGGTTAATTCAAAGTTAAAGTGGGATTAAATAAATTGTGGTTGTTACTGTATTTGTTTTTGTTCAGGAAGCAGATGGAATATAAATGAAATACTTCTTGGCGAAAATGCTTAAACATTTTTAGTAACGTTACAATGAAAATAAAATCAGGAACTCGGGAGATGTACGCGTGGATATGTAAATCAACAAAAGTCTTTATAAATATCAAAATAAGAAGCTATATGTAATAAATGTGTTTTTAATATCTAGTATCAATTCCAGATTTAAGCTTTCGTGACTGCAAGGATTCATACTCTTAGGTTTTTTCGGTAAAGTCACGTAGGTAAAAATAATAATAAAATAATTATAAATGAAAATAACTAAATTAAATCACGACGTCTCGGAGGCAACACAAGTCTCCGTTTACTGATACAGTACATTTAGCTGTGACGGTCCCACCTGAAGACGGAGACTTGTGTTG
The DNA here is from genome assembly GCF_018977255.1 of Callorhinchus milii. Lineage (NCBI taxonomy): Eukaryota > Metazoa > Chordata > Chondrichthyes > Chimaeriformes > Callorhinchidae > Callorhinchus > Callorhinchus milii. The sequence continues at coordinate 994 of NW_024704937.1, forward strand.
CCTCCGAAACGTCGTGATTAAATTTAGTTATTTTCATTTCTTATATATTATTTTATTATTATTTTCACCTACGTGACTTTACCGAAAAAACCTAAGAGTATGTATCTAAGTATCATTGTACTGTGATGTCCTTTTCATTGAAACAGCGCCACAACTGAGTTACCATCCACACTTCTTGGGGAGGAATCGCTCCCTATACCGTGCCGGTCACTGGATGATTGTTAGACCATACTTCACCACACTTCACCACACTTCACCGTGCTGGTCAATGGGGGTTGGTGGAGGGAGAGGAGCCCACGGACCGGTTGAGACAGCGAACCGGCCCAGGACCGGTTCGATTGCCAATATTATGATGTTAGTCGTAGCCAGGAGTCAAACTGTAGCGGCCACGTTCATATCACGGCGTTGCACATCGCTGCCATTGATGTGCTTTATTAAACTATTTCGCTGTAAAACTGAATTTAAATACCAGTATAGATTTGCGATAAATGTTCATGAGTATCGCGTAAAAAATAGCATTGGTTAACAATTTTCTAAATTAAACGTGGTAAAATGCGAATTGGCTTTTTTACTCTTCTTCTTTAGTGCTGCCTAACGGCGTGTGCGACTTCACGATGATATTGGTCCCGGTCTAGCACGGCGTGTAGAGTTTGTGCTGTTGTTAATTGTAGCCATGTTTTATGTTACTGAGCCATGTCGTTAAGCAGTACAGTAATGATGGCAGGTTAATCAGGGGTGGGGGTCTATTCACAAAAGAACACGCATCATATATTATTATTATTATTATACCACATGTCACAGTAACGCGTCTGACAATGTTTATGGTGCAGCAGTGGGTTAGCACTGACCTTTGAACCCAACTCGGTCTAACTCTGGGCAACAGCAAACAATCAGTGGCTGAGTCACGCCTGGTAAGGAATCAACCCACCCAGGCACACCGAATGATGACTCGTGTGGTGGTGGCGTGCGGTGAAACGAACTCACTCCTTGGCCGCGACACAGCAGCGTTGTTGGAGGCCTTCATCCATGCCACTGGACTCATTCTCTATCATAACACGAGAATCAGAAAAGAGGATCAAGGAGGTGAGGGAGGGAGGGAGATATTAGGGAGGTGGAGGGGGGGTAGATAGAGGAGAGAGACTGAGGATGGAGGTGCGGGAGATGGAGGACGAGACGGAGATAGGGCGGAGAGAGTGAAAGGGCATGAAGCAGAGGAAGGAGAGAGAGAGATCAAGAGGGAAAGAGGGGAGCGGATGAAAATCGACAAGCAGTGTGGAGAGATGATTATGGAGATGCAAGAGAGATCTAGACGGGAAAGGAAGAGTGGTAATAAGGAGAGCGACAGAGAAACAGGGAGAGAGATGGGGGGGGGAGATTGAGTGGAGTAGAGGAATATAGAACCAGAGATAGAAGTGGTGACCGAGACAGAGCGACACATCGAGATAGATTCAGTCCAGCGAAGGCAAGAGAAAGGTGGAGACAGAGCTGTTTATAAGATCAAAAAGGTTTGCGGGTTTGGTGGCTAGGGCGGACGGTCGCATCCCAAGTCCGTGGGTGTTGCCGGTAATTATTATTAATTACGCGCGTTACCACGGACAGCCCCCGCTTGAGTCTCTTCACTTTTATCGGACGGGATCCTTTTCGATTTCCACTGTAGGGAGTGCGATTATTACTTCTATTTGTGGACATATTCTAAAACGGGTGTATTATCATCACCACGTAAACACGTGTTTCCTTAACAGCAAAGTCAAGAAACGAATTGAAAACGACCGACTCCTCGATCCAACACTGATAACCCAATCATTTGCGTTAAAATCCATCGACCGCTGTCACTTGGGCTCACGGCCGAGGGGGAGAGAGCGAGAGAGAGCGAGAGAGCCGTGTTGTGGTTGAGTTTGTCGCTCTGGGATGGTGACCTCAGCACCGTCGTCTGTGATGTTGCTCACAGGGCGGGCGGCAATATCAGGACGTGGACAAGTCAGCGAGACGGCCACCACACCCCGGGGCCCCCACACCACCAGCCCATCAGTCATCTCGTCCCAGCAGCATGCAGGAGGAGGAGGACGACGCCAAGATCAACTCAATTGTGAGCTTTCCGCGCTCGCTGGATTGTAACCGTCTGTCTCGTTCTGTTGCCAACATTGTATGTGCGTACGTACATACGTACGCATTTACATACGTGTGTATATACGTGCGTACGGTGCGAAAGAAGTTCCAACAAACATACATAGACTCACGCAGATAAGCATTTTGACTTAAAGCTTTCGTGACTGCAGGAATTCATATTCTTTGGGTCTTTCAGTGAAGCCACGTAGATAGAAAAATAATAAAAATATGAATAATAACAATATCACGACGTTTCCATCGCAATACAAGCAATCTTCATCAGGTGAAAAAAGAGGGAGAAAGCTGCCGAGGCAGGTTGTTTATAAAGATTTAGAGAACCGGCAGTAGTCTACCCCAATCAGAGAGCTGCTTACAGAGGTTTAGAGATGCTTGTAAATGTAAGCTCGGAGAGAGCTAGGAAAGAGCCATCGCCACATGGAGGTGGGCAAGGATGGCAAGCCGCCATTTACTAACACAGCTGACGGTGGCTGTGTTAGTGAATGTAACTCAGAGAGTCGAAAGTAACTCCTAACATCACAGCCAGTTATGACCTAAACTGGTTAATAACGTCCTTCCAATGATTGCTCAGTTTGTACCCATCTTCTCGGTTGAAATTGTGTCTGTGTTATATATCTGGATGGCTTCATGAACGAATCTTTGCTGATAGCCAGTGGGTTTGCAGAGTACCTTCGTCTTGGCAAAATCAATTTCGTGTGAGCCCACCGCGTTAAAATAATGATCAGCCACGGCTGAGGTATTGGTCCTACCGTGTTTCAGATCTGCCTTATGTTCACGAACACGGTCCGAGACATGTCGCTTAGTTTCCCCAATGTAACTGCTGCCGCAGACACAGCTTAGTTTGTAGACACCGGGGTATTGCATGTCAGGGATCACATCCTTCACAGATGGGATCAATCACGAATTTTATGTACTGTGTTGAATCGAACCTGGATCTTGTGTTTGCTCATGATTTTGGAATATTTTTGGTGACCCCTGCTATGTATGGCAAGGTGATGGTTTTGATTGGGTCCTCAGATGGTTCTTTCCCAACGGTTGGGGTGATAGCTTTACGGATTGTGTAGTCTGAATATCCATTCTATCTTGAGGGCTTGGTGTACGTGTTCCAGTTCACTGGCTAGGTGTGATGGTCGGAAATACAACGAGCTCTATGGTGTAGAGTTTTGATGAGGGAATTCTTCTGGGATGGATGGTGGTGGGAGTCAGGTTTTAGGTAGGCATCCGTATGGGTGGCTTTCCTGTAGACAGAGTGTCCCATTGAGCCATCAGGTCTCTTTTCGATTAAAACATCCAAGAATGGTAACTTGCCATCCTTTTCCACCTCCATGGTGAATTTGATGGCTGGGTGTATGGAATTGATGTGGTTGAAGAATTGGTCCAGAGCTGGTAGGCCATGTGGCCAGGACGTAGGGTGGATGCCTGGATGGCATCTGTCTCAAATTTCTCCATGAAAACATTGGCTACAACTGGAGATAAGGGAGAACCCATTGGGGTACCTTCAACTTGTTTGTAGAATGTTCCATTCCAGGTGAAGTCAGTGTTGGTGAGGCACTTGCCTTAGCAGCTTTCCCCCTATTTTTTCACCTGATGACGATTGCTTGTGTTGCTATCGAAACATCGTGATATTGTTATTATTTGTATTATTTTTTTCTATCTACGTGGCTTTACCGTAAGACCCAAAGAATAAGATAAGCATTTCTTTCGAAGTTTTTGTGTGTTTAGTTTGTTGCCCTTCCCCCACTCCTGACGAGCGCGGTTGGCTACGTAGATGCAGAAGAAGTTCAACATCCATACAGACGTAGATAATTTGAACAAGAACTCTGCTTTGCGTGACGTAAACATTCCCCGGTTGGTGACGATTCCAAAGTTCAGCGTAGATTATCTGCAGAAACGAATGACTGCTCCTGCGCCTGAAAACAAGACCTTCATGAATGTGGCGTTAGATTTACGAGAGGGCCCCACCTTGGCAAGTGTCTATGGGTGTGCCTCTGCTACAAGTTAATTGCTTCACCTCATATGACTCCTCCTCCTCTTGGAGCCATATGGGGTGAAGTAATTTACACGGTTGTGAGCACACTTACTCTATAAGCCCGGCTGCCCGACTTAAATTCGTGGCCACACAGCTAGCGTCAGTGTTCATTCATAGTAACGTGTTTTGGGTTTAGATTGCGTAAATGTGCCGTTAAACCCGCCACCACACGACACAGCCAATCAGTAAGGTTTGTCACGTGAACAAAACATGGAAATTGGTTACTAGTTCAGCACACCGGTGTGTTGGAGAGAAAAACCCACAACATTTACAATTTGAGTACGACGTTTCGCTGGTGATTACAACCAGCTTCATCAGGCCATTGACATAATCGTGAAGAAGTCTTCCTGTTTCCGGTCTTATACTCCCCCATAAAAGTTATTATCAATAACATAAGTCGCAAAAGCCTCGTGTGTTAAATCAGTGTTCACTGATATCTTTTGCCAACCTGCATTGACCGGAGTGGTGAGGTATGACCAAACAACCCCCTATGACTGCTATGGCATGGGCAGGCCTTTATCCAGCAATAGCTGTACTTTTTAATCTCGAAAGCTAAGCAGCGTTCAGCCTGGATAGTACGTGGACAGGTGACAACTTTGCACGAACATTTTGCCACGGGGTTTGCGCAGCACAATCTGGTCGCTCCCCGACTTCACCAACCGCACCGACTAGCGCGGTGAACCACGGCGCCGTCAAATAGCGCTCGCGGCTCGCACGGGCACGGGGGTGGCCCTCTTTCAGCAGTGGATTGACGTCAAGGGCTGTGCCGTACACGGGCGTACAGACGGAGACAACCGAGGGTCTGTCTTCGTCGTCGGTTGTCGTCTTGTCTGTCGGCGTGCGTGTCTCTGTGTGTCTTTGTGTGTGAATCGTTAACGAGTGACGATTGTCTGAACTGGTCCTGCGCCCCCCCTTTGGTCGACTCAGCCTCAAATGAGTGCCTGGTGCGATGTGTAAAACATCGCCACTCAGGAGACAAAGGTGGCCGGGCATGGCGTTGGCCACCCACCCCCCTTCGTGTGCCGTGCCGGCCTTCCAGCACCACTTGCCCCAACACTCTGTTAAGGCTACACGGGGGATCTTTGTCTTTGTGTGCGTGCGAAGATGAGCAGCGCTCTGGTGCAGCGCAGCACCGGTGACACGGGCGTGCTGGTCTACACACACGCCGTGATCAAGCACAGCCCCGGCCCACGGGCGAGACGCCCTTCAAGGTGCCGCCCCGCGCCGCCCCCGTGAGTCTTGCCAGCGTCACGGCCCGCACCGCACGGCCCGCCACGCACACCGCATACCACGTTCATGGTGCCACGCTCATCGCACCAAGGTCACTGCACCACGCTCATCGCGCCAAGCTCACCACACCACGCTAACTTGCACCGTGCCACGCTCACCGCTCCACGCTCAGCATGCCAAGCTCACCATACCATGCTCACCGCACCACGCTCATCGCTCCACGCTCACCGCGCCACGCTCATCGTTTCGCACGCCGCTTTGGCTCGGCACTAATTTCACAGCTGCGGCCTAAGACAAGTTAACCGACTCGGAGACCGAACCCTGGGGTTCTCCGCTTGGATTATAAAGTGAGCAGGTTAATCGTGAGAGGGCTTAAGGAGACTTACCCACGACTTACCGTCATATTTTAACCGTGAGTGGCACATTTCTGATGCGACTACAGTGAGGATGAGGATTTGCATTTATCGAGTGCTCAGATACTGAAAAGGCATCTCGAAGTGCGTTACAATGTAACCGAGAAACCATTGCGCAAACGAAACCGCAAAAGAATTCACGCACACGCACAACTGGCATATCTGTCAACCCATACAGTTTTACCCCGTATTCTTGTCCAGGGAAATTGAGTTTTTCAGGTCCATACAGCGTACAGCCGTTTCAATACGGGCAAAACATTTTTGTTTTTTTGTTTGTGGTTCCCCCTTGTGATGGGACTTTGTAGGATGAACGTTTATAAGGGCACGGGTGACCAATAAGGTCTGAATTGGTCTGTAATAATGTAGCGGCACTGATAAGGAGTTGACAGGTGTGAACTGGGTCTAGCAGCAGTGAAGTCCACAGCACTCGTGAAGTAGTACCATGGACAAAATAAATAATGCAGGAATAAGATGGGCGCTCAACAGGCCAGCCACCATCCCTCTGCACCGTCACTCAGCATCCTGCACGTTGTCGCAGGCGGGGCCCGCAGGAGCGTCTTGTCACCGCCGCGTGTGCCTCAGAGTTCCTACGCTGCCACATCTCTCAGTGTTGCCAGCTGAGCTACGATGATGTTGATGTTGCTAGCCCTGGTAACTTTCTTGGTTTTCCCCGGTGACAACATTTTGTCATAGCTACTCGTGACAAATCTGGCGACCTTCTGGGATGAGTATATTATGCATATTTCGTAGTGATTCCAAATGTGTGTTGAGTATCAGGTTAAAGTGTGCGTAATACTGGGCAAATTGTCCAGTGGCATTTTTTATAGCAACGTCTCGCGACTTTTGAGGTTTGTCATGTGACTCCGCTTCAAGAAGTTTGCAACGCCGCTCTCAGACACGGGATAGGGGGATTTCCATGTTGCGATGTTGCGTCTCAGGCAGATCCCAGGATCGTCTAACGTTATGTCTCAGGCAGGCTTCAGGAGCCCAGGAAGGCCCCGAGAGAGTCGTCACGCTCGCCACGTCGTCCCTCAGACCACAGAAGTCTGCACAGCGATGCAATGCAGAGTCTCCGGCAAATCCTGGTTGAAAGCCCAGAGAAATGGCATAGGGGAAGAAGCGGGGCTGTGAGATTCAGACGAGAACATGCCCTGATGCAAGGGAGACAGATCATTAAATTAAGATCATATTTAATAAGTATGACATCACCATAACATTTAAGGTAAGGGAAATTATAGGGCAGGGAGGAAATGCATTTTAACCGCACATATACTGTGGCGTCGAACGGAGAAAATCAATTGGATCGAGAGAGTGATGAGCAATGCAGGCTCAGGTGGAGAGGATTAAACTTATAAGAATCCAGAGAAGGAAAAATGTGTGGCTTGGGAACATTGTCATGAGGGAAAGCTGAATAGAGGAACTGTGGGGAGTGAATGCTGTTGACAAAAAGGCCAAGAAATACATCGGTGCTGCTTAACGGCTTCAAGGAAGGAAGGGGTCCATACCGTAAAATATCCTTCCCCCGCACCTCCGATGGGCACGGTTGGCTATGTACGGTGCGAAAGAAGTTCAACGTGCATACGTAAAGGTTGTCAACTGCTCGCAATACCGGACAAGGTCCACTGAGCTATACAGCTTTTTTTTAGAAGCAACCTGGCCACATATGACAGCTCAACGAAGTGGCTTATCACTGTACAGGCCATCTACTACCTGAATAAATATCCATCTCTCTATATTATAGTTTACCTCCCAATACTTACGGTGCGGATGACGTTCAACGTACGTACGTACGAAAGGAAGAAGAAAGCACAAGATCGGACAGGATGGAGAGAGTTGGAGCCAATCAACTGAACATGGGACAGAATACTATATCAGGCGACCTGAGGCAAATGAAAATTGGCAGGCAGGAGGAGCAGAGAGCACGTGGCAGCCAACTCGCTCAGTGTCGACGTGGTTGTGCCTCCAGTGCGGTGCTGTACCAGGTAAATGGGTGGCGTTAATTCCATCACAATAATGCAATTTTAGGTGACAAATGCATGCTGAGCATCACAAGGCCCCAGATTTGAATCTATTAATACATGTGATCGATAGCACTAAATCGTGTTGTATTTCAGTACACTAACTGCGATGAACCAATGAACAAAATCGCCGAATTTGAGAGACGGGCCGCACTCAGTGGGAGACCAAACACAGTGATGGAATGAAGAAATCAAAGCCACGTGTGCGAATTACGCTAATTGGATTACAGCTGGTGGTGCCATTATGGGGGGGGGGTCTTAATTGTGATTGAGAATTGACGATTGATGATGATGACGGCATTTGATAATTATGCTGAGATGTGTACACGATTACCCAAGCCATCACCACGAAGGCGAAAACGTAACTTTGAGACCACCACTCTTGTGCACGAAGTCATTATTGGAAGCAAGCACATTATATTGAAGCCTATGACTCAACTTTACCGTAGGGATTTTTTGTTTTGCATGCGAGTGTGCACAGCACTCGTGGGGATCGGTAGTGGTTAGCACACCGCACTACGAACCTGGCCAACATCAGTGACGATTAACCGAACCGGTCCTGGGCCTCTCCCAGGTCGACTCAGCCTCAAATGAGTGGGTGCGACGTGTAAACTTCGCCACTGGAGAGACCACAATGGCCAGGCATGTGTTCCGTGTCGGCCTTCATAGGCTGGGCAGCACTTGGCCCAACATAGTTGGCACATCACTGTGTACTTGTATCCCGAGTGCACTAAAGCACAGTCTATAAAGCCAATTGAGAGATTTTTTTAGTTAAAAAAATTTTAGGACGGCGAACGTGACTTTTTAAAACTAGAGCTCTTGTTTAGCACACCGGCTTGTGAAAGCTTGTGTAATAATCAGCGCTCCTGTGCAGGCCACCCACAAGAGACGTGTTTTTAACTGGTAGGAACCTCCTGGTTTCACCAGCCCACAGGGGATTATTGTGTCCGTCCGTCGTGCAGGGAGGGGCTGGGTGGGGCTGGATGGGGAGGGCTGGTCACACCGTGGTGCCCTTATCAAACTCAACGTTTAACCTACTCACGCCGGCTTGTGCCCGCCCTCACAGTCGGGCATATATGCGGAATACACCACGCCGCCGTTGACCCTGGCCATTGACCGAGCAACCCAACGTTCCTACCAGCTCCCTCCGCAGGAATGTATTCAAAGCCACCCAACGGTTCTGAGCTGAGCACCCAGTGCCCGAACTGGGAGATGGAGGTGTGATGGTGTCTCGTCACCATTCGTCAATGAAAGACTTCCATGTTGCCTTCTCGGTGCTCTTCTCGATTTATAACAAAAATATATTTACAAACACACATTCAGATTGCAATTAAGAATAGCCGTTGTATGTTTTGAACGTGCCAGACGCGAACTCCGAATCACCGGCAGCGTTGACAAAATGCAAATAGTTTGGTGTTGTCATCGTCCTGCCCTCTTCTCTAATTGTAATTTGTAACTCACGGCTGCGTGTGGCGGCAAGGCCATTAAAGAGTTGTTTGGCGTGACGTGTCGGCCGCTGTGGCTTAAATGACATCTCCACCAGGCAGCTGCATTGGGGGGAACTGCCGTGGGGTGGTTGGATTGCAGCTTCTATTTTGTACAGCGTTGGCTGTTGCGGTTTCGGCTTAACCCTCTCCCGTTCCGAAGACGCCTGCAAGTCGCAGGGTCGGGTGCGGTGTTCCCGTTCACCGCTGAATCTCGGAACGCGCGAGCAGTTCGGCGTTAGATTTATTTAGAGAGGCGTAGTAGCGCCGTCGTTTCTATAAAAGACGTTGTACTCGCCGCGGAGAACCGTAGCGACACGACCGCCGCACTCTACGATAGCCGGCGCCAAACTGTGCCATGGCCGTGTGGGAGCCTCGCTGCCGATAAAGCGATCTTATTTCAGAAAAACTGACGAGGTACATGAATGTCATCGAATTTGGAGTGGGTTAATTAATCTGTCGGACAGCATGTGCGTTGTGCAAAAATGTTACCTGGAGAGTGAACAAAATTGCTAAAGTTGTTAATGATTTCCAGATATATATTTACAGATGCAATATGCCTTGCGGGGTGGTGAAGTGGTGGTGCAATGGTTAGTGCACTGCGCTATGAACCCACCCATTCCACAACAGCAAATGAGATAAGAAAGCAAAAAGATTGTGGCAAAACATTTTTTAAGTCGTTATATTCACACGTAATATCTTGTAATTTGAAGCTTGTCAATGTGGAAACAGACAAATAACCAACCTGAATGTGTAAGCAGTGATTACATGCCAAGCACATTTGTTGGCATAAGTGCCCGATTAGTGTCCGGTTAGCCGTTGGCTGCGTATGTGCAAAAGAAGTTCAACATGCGTACGTACGTATACTGTAGGAATGTATTTAATTGTCCGAATAATAAGCGTGAAACCAGCGAACACTTGTCGCGTGGGCCAGCAGGGCTATATTGCACCGGTGATTCTTAACAAGGGTTAGACTTTGTACACGGCAGCATCGTTTCCAAAACTTTCGTTTGAAAATCAACACTTTTTTGCTATTTTAATAACAGTGGCTGGCAATCGGGGCTGGTAGGCAGCCCACACCAACACAGCGCCACGCCTGGGAGTGGTGGACTTCACTCTTTCCATTCCAGTGAGGTGTTGCCCGAATGTCTCCCTTAAATTTTGATTTAAAGCTTTCGTGACTGCAGGGATTTATCTTCTTGGTTCTTTCGGTAAAGTCACGTAGAAGGGAAGTAATAAAATAATAAAAATAAAACATAATAAAATTATTCTCACGACGTTTCGGCCACAACGCAAGCAGCCGTCCTCAGGTGAAAACCAGGTCCGTCGAGGCGACAGAGTCTGAATGAAACAGCACACGAACTTGGAGCATATATATAAGCTGGGCGCCTTGACAAAGGAATTTGCATATCAAGAGGAATTTAGCATATTTATGGGAAATGCAGGAATGTGATTAGTACTACATATGCATGTGCATTATGCAGGATTAACAGCATCAAAGGGAGCTGCAGGTACTGCTGCTGCAGTTGCTGCTGCAGCAGCAGCACAGCGCACTGAGCGTAGTTCTCGCGTTAACGCGTGTCCGCGTAAGAAAGCGCAGCCCTGTGCAGCAACCCCCCCCCCCCCCCCGGGTTCCGCACGCTCGCGCGCTCCAGCGCAAACAGCGCCACCGCGGTGGCGGCAAGTGCATTTTCTACATTGGGATGCTTTGGCCAATCCCGGTTACGTTGAATGATCGTTGAGTTCAGGGAGGAAACTGGAAACACTGGAGGAGGCCCGCGCAGAATAGGCGGATGCCACGCAGAAAGGCGCCTGAGTCTGAAATCGAACCCAGACCATTCTTACAGCGAGGCAACGAGTGTTTGCCAAATTGCTCTGCCGCCCTCGGCGATGTCCGACGTGCTCTCCTGATGTGTGCCTGCAGACCGATGTGTTCCCCGTCAGTGCACGTTCAGAAGCGAAGACTCCACGGGTCGCGTCTCCTGCCAAATCTGTCCCCTCGAGCCCGGGCCCACCGACGCAGCATTCCGAGTCAATCACTTCCTACCCATTCTCTCCCGGGAGGAACGTCTCGGGTTATTCATCCGATTCGGATTGCGGGCGCAGTGGGGATACTCTGAAAGCGAACGGAAGAGCCGGCGTGAAGACGAGGGCGAGGAAAGAGAGCAAAGCGAGGATTTCTAAACCAATGCGGGCAACGGTGCCGATTGGAGGAGGAGTGAGGGGCACGCACGATGCTTTGAGTTCACTGTCGGAAAGCGAGCAGTCGCAAGCGGCCAACGAGACTGCAAAGCAGAGGGGGACGCCTCGGGCAGAGAGAGGATGGCACAGTTTACGATTAAACCGGCACACATACGGGCTAGAATCAAAAGCCAGCCAGATCCGGAGCAGTTGGAGGGCGACGCTAAATTCAAATCCAAGCGGTTAGTGAAGACCTGGTCAAAATATATTCTTTGCCAGTGGACAAACAATTGGAGAGCTGGAGCCAAGAAGTCGACGTGGAAGCTCAAGGTGCAGGAGGCGGTAATGGCACGGACGTGACTGAGAGCCAAACGCAATTGCGCACGGACAGCCGAGCGTCACGGGTTAAGGATGAGTCTAAGAGCGCTGGCCAAGCACGTCATTCTTCTTCTTCTTCCTCACTGAATGGAATCAAAGCGTCATTTAATGGCGTGGAACCAAAGGAGATAATGGCAAACATAGGATTCGAGCAATTACCAGAGACGTGGGACACCCAGAGCGGCGGAATAGCCGAGGTACAAGGGACAATTTTGAATAATCACGATGAAGCCGAAACCATGGAGGCAGATCGGCGAAGCAACTCAGCAGTGCTTCAAGGCCGGGTGTGTGCGATAAATTAGATTCGTGGGGGACGGCGAGCTCGCCCGCGAGGAGCCAACGTAAATCACCGCGCGGGGGACAGATTGGGAGAAGGCACGTCTTGAGCCACGGAGGGGAAGATAGGCCCAGTGGGGAGGACGAGGCTTTGGAGTCATCTGGCTCGGATTCAGATCGCGGAGAAGTCGGTGGTGCAAATCCATCCGAGCGAAATTCAATCGGCAATCCCCATCGCAATTTGCCTCACGCCACGATGCTTGAAGGCACGGGAACATCCCTGCCACGTTCTGCAAGGAGTGTCAGGCAAGGCAAATGTTCACGTTCGGTGCCTTGTTGCACCACACGGCCGTAAACATTTTGCATAGGCGCTTGCACCGTAGAACTTTGTAGCGGCACGCAATTGAGCACATTTTATATTTGCTCCCTTAGCGATTGACTTGATGTAAATGAAATTCTGTACGTCACCACCCAGTCTGATATGCCGCTCTTTCCTGCGTCCCGCGTTTAGTTATTGGACGCGGAAGGAGGCGTGACGGAGGGCCCACAGGACACCTCGACCAAGGCAGCGGCGCAGAACCACCTGCGGAGCCCTCGCGTGCGGCTCGAGCAGGTGATGCCCGTGTGCGGGGGAATCGTTCAGGATCGCAGTCCAGTTCAGCTCGTGGGTGCTGCTGCTGTTGCTGCCATGGTGTTGAGGTGCCACGCGTGGTGGTTAGGAGACGTTAACGACCTCGCCTGGTATACAGGAGGTCGTGGGTTCGATCCCGACCCTGACGCCTGCTGCTGTATATTTGGAGTGTACATGTCTCTCTCATCAGCATCACGGTGGCTCGGAGATATTAACGAACTGCCCACCACAAATGATGGCTCAACGAAGTGGCTTATCGTCAAGTGGAAATTTATAGCAGCCAAATTCTCTGCTTGCGGAGGCCGTTGGAGCTCAGGACCTGAGAGCACCCACATCCAACATCTGGCTGCTGCACCCTTTTACGTCTTCGTGCTTTTACTTCATTTGTAACAAAATGTTTCTGTCGCTGCTGTTACCGCTACGTGCGTGGCTGTCCCCCCCCCCCGCCCCAGTGACTCCCCCCGATCCCCTTAATGCCACCATTGCCTTCAATCCTCCGTGTTACAGTAACTCCCGCCTCTACGGGCTGGTCACAGATTACCCTGCCTGCGTACACCCAATCTCATCAGATCTCGGAAGCTAAGCCGGTATTTTGAGCCTAGATAGGACTCGCACGGGCAATCGCCGTGCGCGTAACAGGTGCTATAGGCTGCTATGCGACTCCCTCGTCAGCAGTACAATAACATACAATGTTGTGTCTGTACTAAGTTCCCAACTTCTTGTGTTCGCCTTGACTAAATCGCACTGACCGGCGTGATGAAGCATCGTTACATAATGTCACTGAACATGCACGCGTGCAAGTAGCATCTATTTATGATAAACGCCTGACCTTAAAAATGTAATCGTTTGCAATCAAGTCCGAGATTTCCAATCCTTCCGAATCAACGATGCATCACAAGGTGGTGAATTTTATGACAAGAGCGTATACACAAATAAATATGCAAGGAAATACTTCGTGAAAAGCGCTGCATGCCTCATCGCTCTTTCCAGTTGCGTTATGAAAAATTGATGACCAAATTAGTGCACCTCTCCACTGGCCCGTTGATTTAGTAACATTACAGACTCTTCCACTAATAATACAATCGGACAGCACTTCCCATGAAGTAACCAGATGGTCATGTGAGAGGCCATCCATAATCATTCTCACTGTGGCCAGTCTTGTCACAATTATAAAAAAAAACATTATAATGCTGATTGATAAAATGTACACGTGCAACCGTGGATTTTATTTCCCCACTGCAGAGAAGTTCCATTTGTGTGATGTATGAATGGCTTCCTTATCCTGTGAGCCTTCATATCTCTCCATACAAAAGGGATGTCTGCACACAGCTTTGTCCTGGTTTTGATTCATGTCTGCAATTAGGCCGGATTGACCAACATTCAGTGCAGGGCCCTGTTAAATAAGGCTGAGCACGATCAGCACTCACATTGCCATGCCTCTTCAGCTGAACCTAATTGATGTCGTTCAACCAAACCTAACCGTGTATATTGCATCTTTGCAAACGAAAGACATCAATGATATAGTTTTTTTGGGTTAGATCGCGTAAATATAAATGTGTCGTTAAACCCACCACCACCAGACAAAGCTAATTAGCAAAGTTTTGTTACGTAAACAGGACATGCCATTTCGTTACTAGTACAGCACACAGGTGTGTTGGAGAGCAAATCCACAACATTTATAATCTGAGTACGACGTTTCGCCAATAATTACAACTAGCTTCATCTGGCAATTGCCAGATTTGTGGAGAAATCCGCATACAAAGTCCTCTACACTTTCCAATGCTGTTATGTTTTTCATGTATCCAAAATGCTTATACACCAATTAAATACAGGGACATGGCTGTGGATACAAAAAAAATTAACCCGTAAAAAAAGTTTTTCACTATAAATCCTTTATATGCGTGGCGGCTAGAGTCCTCTCGTCCTCTGGCTTGAGATGGCTGCTACCTATGGGTCAGATGATTGCCTGCCACCATTAAGCAATTGGTAATTAAATATAAAAAAAAATTCCTAAAAAGTGTAAAAATTTGGAAAAAATTTTCACGAAAATTAATTGTCACGCACAACGAGTCTGTGTGCAAAATGTCAGCTCGATTGGATCACGGAAGTGGGTTAAAAAACGACCGAAAGATTTGCACGGTCGTAAGCGCGCAAGCAAGCAAGTGAACTTAATATAAAGGATTTAATAAAAGTTAGTGAGCATGATCATTGATGTGCCTATCAGTGATGCCACGGATAAGACCATTAACTTATTGTGCAACTCCTTATCCATAAACACATTTTCCGTGCAATCTTTGAAACAAAGGCAGTGATTACCTTTGTGTGCGGAGTGGCCGCGTGTGTGTGTGTGTCCCTGCCCATACGATGTATGATTAACCTGCACATACAGTGCACTTGCCTGGACACCCATGAGGTGGGCTACCAGTTCAGATATGGGCAGTGCGTGTCGGTACTCGGAGAACATATTCCACGTGTACACACCGCAGCCGGCAGGTTCCACTTTCATGTACGCCTACATCGTCAATCGGAATGCAATAATAAACCGCGCATTCCGGCATTCTCTGTAAAAGAAAAAAACTCGGCCCATTTTCTGCCTACCTGCCAGAATGGTGCCTTCTTCGTCCTATTGCTTTCCTCAACTCCCACAATTCCTACCCCCAACAAGAAGCCAGTGATATATATGCGGCAATAATATCCCTCTCTACACTACACAGAGCCCAGTCGAGAAGTTCAAGTAATTCATTTATCATGTCCTCCCTTCGGAAGCCGTCTCCTTCCGCACCGACACATCGCTGCCAGTGATCGTGCAGCCCCTGGCAGCTGCCCTGTGGAAGCCTTCAGCTGAAACGTCTTTCAGTCGCCTCGTCGCATTCGATTTAACGCGCTCGGTGTCTTGACAGCGAGATCCTTTCGCAGCGAGTTTCGCGCGTCGCGTTCCCCGCGCAGGCTGCTGTGACAAGGCGGCGGGAGGTTATTTTTTTTGGAGCGGCGCCCTAATAAAAGAATATCAAATAATCCCACAAACATTTTGACCGGAGCTCGCACGAATTCACGTTTCCCTTCGCCACCACTCACTCCCCGCCGGCTCTGATGCTGACGTGGAAGCAGTAATAAAACTTGACATCCTACATCAGGGGTTCTGAAACTTTTTCAACCGTGCGACCTCCTTTTGCGCGGCCAAAAAACAACAACCACATGGGGCCGCAGGAGTGGGGTTGGGGGAGTGGTGGTAGCACCACCACCACCACTACCACCCACAACTCACAGAGAGCGAGTGGGTGAGGGGGGTATCACTCTGCAGGCATCATAGCCTTGAGATGTGAGAGGTCTGGACGCAAGTCATTCTGACAAACGATGGAGCTAAATGTTAATTTGTTTCGGCAATTAAGCCGACAGGGTACCTATTTATTTAATAATCAATGGACTGGGTCAACAGGAACCTCCCCTCCCCCCTCGGGGTGACGACCCACAGTTCAGGATACACCTCGCCCCAACGTAATTGATCTGATTGGTCGGATCACTCTGATATGCAAATCACATCGGGACAGATTTCCCTTACCCCCCCTTATCCCTTACCCACCACCGCTTCTCTCCATGCACCCTCCCGCCCCCGCCTCCACCCTCATCTGTGCCCAGCCCGGGCAGGTGTGGGTCGGGGGCAGCCTGCCACAGCTGCCACACGTGCAGCCTCGATCTGCTCGATCTGTGCGCGCGTCCAGTGAGCCATGCGCTCGCGTAATGTGAACGGGGATCCTGAGTTAGGGGGTTGCCGACCTTGGCGTACAAAAACCTCGGCAAATGTCGTGGGAAGAATACACTTTTTTATTTGACCAGGTTTGCCCACTGCGCTCTGTATCTCTTTTTCAGAAGTGACCTGGTCACAAATGATAGCCCAATGAAGTGGCTTATCACGTGGAAATGTATAGCAGCCAAATACCCTAAACGCGTGACGTTGATTCTAAATGTGGAAGGGGAAACCCGGAGCACCCGGATAAAAATCCACACAACCACAGGGAGAGAGACACGCAAATTCCAAATATACAGCAGGTCGGGATCGAATCTATATTCCAGGCGGAGTAGAAGGATGTCTAAGAAGGATGTCTAACACTGGAAGAGGGGAGAACTACACTGTGAATGCGTTGTCTTTAGTCGTGTATGATTATAATTATTATTATTCTGCAACTGACAAACAACGGGACTTTTAGGTGTCCCTGGAAGGCTGACAAGATTTCTCAGGAAGGCGACGTCAAATAAGATGACCCTGGGCAAACCAGAACAGGCAGCAAACCCATTGTCTTACGTGTCAGAATCGGAATCTTTATTTTGACAGGAGGAATCCGATGAGTTATGAAGCTGTTTTTTGCAGATGTCCAGTATGGGCGGTCAGCATTGTCCCCACGGTGAAGAGGTGGGCTCGTCAACTTAAGTTCCTCAGGGACAAATGACAGCAGAAGGCCGTGATGGCCAAAGTGTGTCGATGATTTGAAGCTTTCGTGACTGCAAGGATTCATACTCTTAGTTTTTTCGGTAAAGTCACGTAGGTAAAAAATGAAATAAAAATTATAAAAATAAAATAATAAAAATCACGACGTTTCGGAGACTTGTGTTGCCTCCGAAACGTCGTGATTTTTATTATTTTATTTTTTATTAATTTTTATTTCATTTTTTGCCTACGTGACTTTACGAAAAGAGTAAGAGTATGTGTCGATGAGTGAACAAAGATCATCCCGGTTTACAGTTGCCTGGTTGTACTGCTGGCCAAATACAATAATTGCCACAATCTCAGCTGTGTTGAGCTTCCGGTCAACGCAAGTCTGTGTGCATGATGTCCCCAAGGGATGATGATGATGATGTTATATTAACATGCAAAGCATGCTGGGAATCCCATTGTGTTTCTCTTCAAGGCACCTCTTTGAATACCATTTGTTTCCAGTTTAGACACACGCATTTGTCGAGGCCTTTGAATTGCGTCCTCAGCCGTGTCTAAAAACACGCCTTAGTTTGACGTTGCAATTGTTAAAACAATTGATCCGTTTATGAGCGCTGTTTTTAAAATAATGATATACTCAATAAAAACATTGCACCACTTTATCTCCTGAAATCGACTTCACTCAACAATTGCAGCCATCGACGCTGTCTTGGAGTGTTTGTTGCATTTTGCCCACGGGAAGAAGTCATTGGCAAAGGTGCCGTGCGGAGGTTCGGTCACTCGAACACTCTCCTTGTCGCGAGATCGGGCACGTTGTCAGCAGTGGCGCTGCCGTCAAAGTCGGGCATCCGCGTGTTTCGTGGGCGGAGCGAGAGGATCGATCCTAAAAAAAACCCCACAACGTGAAGGCAATCGATAACCCCATCGAATTCATGACAATGGCGCCACCTGCAGTTTGACCTGCGATAGCGTGCCGAGGAATGCATTTTCAGAAGTGGATTGTAGTTCAGAGTTATTCGATGATTACGACAGTTGTAATATAATTATTAAGTTAATACTTGTCTCTCCAGAATAGTTTATTTTTTTTACCAAAACAAAAGGTGATGTTCCTTTGGCAGTACGGCACAAGCACAAACAACAAAAACTCATCGCATTCGTCAATAGCAATGCCCTAAAGAGGAACAATTATGTAATGGCAAACGTTTCGGGGCAATGCCCCCTCTTCATCACACACACACACAGAGAGAGAGAGATGATACGTGCAGTTTAACCTTCACCGAGCCTTAGCACGTATCTCATGCTCATTCATCGGATGGTAAAAAAAACCTCGATGACGTTTGGCCACGAGGACATCGACAGCAGTTGGTGACAACCATTTTCGGTCCTCAGGTGAAGACCAGGTCTGTCGGGGAGACTTCATTCAGACGCTGTCTCCCCCCCTGCAGTCACGAAAGCTTTAAATCGAAACATTTTCGGTCCGTTGTGCTGTCACCAGAGTGATTGGCAGCTGAAGGAGAACAAGGCCATGTCGCAGCAGAGGCGGCAGCTGCAGGCAACGGAGGCTGCGATGGAGGCTCAGCGAGCACCGGCCGGGGCGAGCAGACCCAGCACAAGCCACGCCGCGGATGTCCTGCGCGCCGAGATCATTCGTCTGAGCGAGAGGGTGGCTGCCCTTGAGGTACGCACACTTTTTTTCTTTGGTCTTAGAAATTGCGCATGTTTTCGGTTTGTTACTCTCACGTGAAACTCGTGTTATTTTACTTGATGATTCTCGAGCGGAATTAGTTTTGACTCCTGTTTAACTTTTTATTTTAGCAGGTACGGCCCACTGAGCTACGTAGCCCTTTGTCAGAAGCGACCTGGCTATCGCATAGCTCAACGAAGTGGGTTATCAAGTGGAAATGTATAGAAGCCGAATAATTTAAACGTGTATTGATTCTAAATGTGGAGGGAAAAACCGGTAGGACACGGACAAAAATCCACGTGACCATGGGGAGAACGTGCAAACTCCAAATATACAGCAGGCGTCAGGGTCGGGATCGAACTTACGAACTCCTGCATACAGGCGAGGGAAAGGCAACAAGTGTAATGGAAAAATATTGATCTCTGCTCATCTCTTTGGTTCTGGCTAAGGAAATGTCACACCCCTGGTGTGGCCAGGAGAGGTTCTAGTGATAGCTTGGTTTGTGTGGTGTTGCTGCTTGCAAAATTGTACGTTCGTGATTTGTACCAGGTGACATGGGAAATGTACAGATCCAACATGCTAATCTAAGTAAATTTCCTTTAACATGCCACGCTATTTATTACCTTTACACGATAATACACCATTAACATTACTTCGGCAACCTTTGTTCTCAAAAACGTATATAAACTCTTGCTGGTAACAGCTTCTCTTCACAAGCAGCAGGCATCGTGCTGCTCACAGCAGACATCGCAGCTGTCGCGATTTTCACCTGAAGACGATGGCTTGTGTTGCTATCGAAACGTCGTGATTTATTTTGCTTTATTTCTACCTACGTGACTTACCGACAGAACCAAAGAGTATGGATTCCTGCAGTCACAAAAGCTTCAAATCAAGAATGTACAGATGATTGAAACCTTATCACTTGAGGATATGTTGGCGCCTAAATAATTGTTGTGAGTGATTTAAGTCAGTTGGACACGACATAAGTGATTACCCAATTTGTTTCTGTACAAATAGACTTGAACAAAATAGATATTGTGGGTTTTACACCGGATCTCAGTTGGCATTTAATAAATGTATATTTTCTTCATCTTATTACTCATTCAAACTATTAAGGCCTGCACAGTGAGATTTAGAGTTAGGATATCGAGGCATATATTGCTAGTCCCCATCTAAAATAAATATTGATAATTGTGATGATGATGACCATGATCAAAACATGCACATTAAACCACAGCAACAAAATTACCCTTTGCGAATATATGGGACAAAATGCATCGATCTCGTGTGTGTGGCAATGCTGTGTCTGTGAACCAGGGAGAACTGAGACAGGCACATAATGCTCTCAAGCAAGCAGAGAAAGCCGAGAAGTCACTGGTAACAGAGAAGGTCTCCCTTCACAAGGAGCTGGAGGACACTCAGGTAAGTTTGCTCCACCACCCACGCAAAACAATCGCAGAGGAGGGCTTGTGGGCTCACGTAAATGTAATAGGTTGAATGCTCGGGCTGCCAACTCCTGAGTTACAAAATCCCAGACACAGCACGGGAAGACTATCCCACAATACCAGACGAGAGAGAGCTACCCATAAATGAATTGTCTTGAGTGGCGGATTGTTGTTATTCGTATTTTAATGTCCTGGAGAGATTTCCAGCCAGTTAGCTTAAAAACCAAAACAGGACAATCTTGCCAACACCAGGACAGTCTTGCCAACACCAGGACAGGTGGCAACGCTGTTAAACAGAAGCCACTGATTTATATTTCCACATTTTAACCAACATTTTTCTTCACTGCATCCAACGTTGTCCCACAATGCACACGTCTGGTGATTGGTAAAAATGGAACCTGCTGGTGATGCTAGGTGGAGGATAATCACGGAAGTTTGGAAAGTCATTCGATAGTGTCCTTTGCCTTCTTCCCATCGCCTTTGGTTTATTCAAGGGCTACATTTTGCTGAGCTCATTTAGTTATTTTTTGTGATTTTTTTGTTATTTTCATTTTCAGTGACCGTGTTTCAGGTGAATATTTTCAACATTCATTGATTTCTGTTAAGACCGATTCATGTCAATATCATCATAACAGTGTAAACTTACAATCCATATTTGTTTTTGGGGTTAGGCCACGCGGAGTCAGTTTGCCAAATTTTTATGTCATTATCCCTTCACCACCCAACGAGATTGTCATGTTTACAAAAACATATAATTCACGCGTGCCAAACTATCCATCAAATTTGACCAATCAAGCTCCTCACCCGGTGGTTTAGAGGACTTTTCATGACCGAATTCAGCATCCACATGCGACGGCGTTTCGCTCCGACTGCATATTGAGTGAGCTGCCTCATCCGTGTAAAACTAAAACTGACAGCTTATTTGCACTGGCTGTAATTACTGCGAATGAATGGGTCGCTTTGTGCGATGTCACCCCGCTGTACGGGGCACAGCGATGTTGCGCTTGCAGTCGTCATGTCCGTAGTCATCCTGGATTTGTTTTGGTGAGTTAGTTGTTCACGCCAATAGTTAAACGCGTGCAGCCGACATTGACAAGGCGACGTAGTTTTGGTCAAATGAGGAATTTGACATTTTGCAAATCGGACTACGTTCCACATCCTGTTTCTTTAACTCCCACACCCCCACGCCCGTCAATGGGTGTCGAGATACCTGACGCAAGGGCAACACGGAATGCACGTTGCTTGAACTGCCAGCCTATTGTTCAAGTCACAAAAAACTCCTACGCGTTCGTTCATGATACTGTGGCCTTAAAAGGGGACGTTTGGGTCAATGGCCCTGCTCTAAAACACATTTTAACAACAGCCATTGCCCACAATGTCACCGAGTATATGAATCTCCTTCTCCGTCTAAGGCGAGAAGGGTTATCGACGAACACGTTGAGTGTTGTTGTTATTTGTGCTCGTGCACCACTGTCAACACAGCAGCAGCAGCACACTAAATATCGTGTTATTGGTCAAGCGATCAGTCGGGGTGTCACCTGCACAGAGCCAACATCTTTTACGCACCTCTAAGAGCGTGCCTCTGTCTGCCTTCGTGGGGGGAACGGGCGGTTTTTCCCGCTGTGCTCCCACCTACCCAGGCGCCCTGGGTTCAATTCCTGTCATGGGTAGCACCAGTGGTGTGTGGAATGGAGACATCCCGAGCCTCATATACATCGGGGGGGAGGGGGGTTGAACAAAATAAATGGGGGGGGGGGGGGGTGTAACAAAATAAATGGGGGGGGGGGAGTTGGGGGATGTAACAAAATAAATGGGGGGTTGGGGGTGAACAAAAGAAATGGGGGGGGGGGCGTTGGGGGGGTGAACAAAAACATGGAGGGGGGGGAGGTGGGGCAAAGCGGCTGAGGGTGGTTCCAGCCACTCCACCCCCACGCTTGTCGTGCCAGCCGAGGTAGGAGCCCTACACAGTAACAGCTGACCGCATGGAGTCCTTCAGGCTTAACAGGAGGCCTTTATCTTAGCGCGTGTGTGTGTGAAGAACTTATCGCCATCACTGTCAGGGTAAAAATGTTCTCCTGATGTTTGCTATCGGCACGGTTTGCATGCTAGGGGATTGTTGAGGTGCGTTTAGAGTATTTGTCTGCTATAAATGTCCTCGTGATGGTGACAAGCCACTTCGTTGAGCTGTCATTTGTGGCCAGGTCGCTTCTGGACAAAAAAAAAACAACAGAGCTACATAGCTCAGTGGTGGCCCCTTACCTGGTAAAATAAAACAAAATTGTTTAGTTTAAAATCGTTTAATCAAACTCCAGTGTATCTCACTCGCACTCTACAGGATGGTCCAGATGTCTTGTGACCCCCCCCCCAATTTAATTCTCTAAAACTTAACGTTTTTTTAAAGTAAGGGTTATTTAAAACATAAATTAATTAATTGGGGGGGCTGTCACAAGACAACTGGATCACCCTGTCCATCCGACTCGGTTAACGCTACGCGCTAATGCTGCTGTATTGGCTTGCTGCCGGAATACAGTAAGCCTTTACATACCAGGTAACGCTTGCATTTAATACATTTCCTGGTCTCTTTGAGGTCCCACCTGGTTAACCAAAATAAAACTTCACGAATTCGTGCTCTCCGATCCATCAAAATAGTTTCTGCAGGAGGCTGCTCTGAATGAGGAAAACGAACGACTCCCACTCCAGGACTTGTCACCAGTTCAGCCTAAATCTTGCTGTACGTCCGAGCTCATCACCTGGAATGTTGTTACCGTGTTTGCAAGCGCCCAACCTAGAGTCATAATACACGTGAATAGGTTACAAACATAGGAACTGTACGTTATTCTACTGTATGACCCTCTTCTTCCAGACAAAAAAAACCCCACCTACCCCCATCATCATCTCTTGAGCTTCTCCCTTCAAGCTCCTGCCAAACCCAATCCCCCCACCACCCACCCACTCATCCACGCGAGACCCATTCAACCTCTCCCACCAAATAAAAACCTGCCTTTCCCGCTCAGTGTGTCTATTCTTATCCTCCGGCTCAAACTCAACCACCACCACCACCTCCCCCCACCTTGTTTTTTGATTACCACACTTTCGTTTGGCAACTGCAAAGGAGAGACCTTGGAACGGCGGCGGTCTTCTTTGTCTGTCGGTGGATTCGCTGCATCTCGCTCGCTCGCTGGTCACCTGTCTTATGCTCCTGCGCCTAGGTTCCGTGTTCACCGATTACAGGTATTGTGTATCACGCACACACACGCGCGTGTGTGTGTGCGTGCGTGTTGTTTTTGTCATCTTCGCTTCGTTCATAAGTCACGAGCGCCAGGCAGTTTAGTTTTTTTGGAACGCCGAGTCTGCAATTGTGTTTTTTTTGGTCGTACGTTTGTCTCCGGCGTTGAAGACAAAGACGGACGCCAGGTAAGATGGTACAGCCGGCAAAGTGGAGTTGTCAAAATGTAAACCCAGGTGAGCAGAGTCTGCCGTGCGTGTACAAGTAGGGGTGCTGGCGTGTCTGTGAACGTTAGTTCGTGCCAGTGTCAAGGTGCCCGCCAGGAGGGGGGCGGTACAGGAAATTTAGACTCCCAACTCTTCTGGGATCGAGTGTTGCCCCCTCGCATGCGTGAGGTTTTTTTTACCCCCACATATAAATGCTCATTTATTGGCTAAAAACATCTCTTATATGGAGGACTGTAGAGCTTGGGAAATTGTTGGTGCCAGCTCATCGCTCGCACCTCTCACTCGTTCTCTTCTCACTTCGAGAGCGAGAGAACGCTGTGTGCGTTACAAGTTGAAATAGTTTTATTATTATCGCAGGATCGTGAGAGATGGCGGCAGCTTGGAGAGGCTTTTATCCGGTAGTGGCTTGACCTTGGCTGATGATGATGACCTTTAGATTATAAATGTATGATTCCCTTTTGTTACGGTTTTACCAAATTGTAAATGAGCCCTATTGGTGGAAGTTATGTATCACAGTGATGCTTTTGATGGAAATAATCAATGGGCTGTCTTGTCGTGCCCTCTTGTCGAGAATCATACCAGCAGCCTTACGTCACGATAAACAAAGAATGAGTTTTTGGTCACTTAGACTACGATTTACACATACAGTATTACACATGCAACCACAGGAATATTGATGCTGTGATTATACATACCTGCGACCTTTGTTGACATCATTATACTGTATAATAATCAATGAATATGAGCCATGGGAAATTATTGAAGACCTTAAGAAAGAAGGGTGAAAAGTTGGGTTAAAAATGACAATTACGAAACAAGTTAAATCACTAACTCCCCTATTGTTGGAAGGAAATAACTGTAGTGTGACTTGATTTGATCATGAAAAGCAACATGAATATGCCTAAATGTATATTTTGCTGTCATTAAATATTTCCATTTTTGACATATGGATCAGAAACATGCGCTAAAAAGTACATAAAGAAGAAGCGTGGAGAGATGCATGCTGAGAATTGCACTCAAAAGATAAATTAGGACCATAGAACAAACACAAAGTACATGTAAGGATTTGTTGTGATTTATTTTATTTTATACCTACGTGACTTTACCGAAAACACCTCAAAAGAAAGCTGTCTTTGGTGTGGACCAATCAGTTTCAAGGACAATGCATATATTATCAGAGTATGTTTTTTGCTTGCATTCTGACCACAAGCATTGTGGTTAATGCAGACATGATTCCTTGTAAAAGGTTTCAGTTTGGTGTTTTAACATCTTAACAGCTGATGTACATGTAAGGATATCACGCGGTGTTGGGTGTAATGAAAAATAAGTGGCCATGAAGGGAAGATGGCCATTGGGTGAGACGTGTGAAAGGATAACAGCCAAAGGAGAGAACATTCCAGAGAGGATAACCACCACAGATATGGAGCGATAGAGATCGGCTCGGGTGGATTACGGCGGCATCGTAACATTGCGAGGGGTGGCAGTGGCGTGGGAAGGCTTATTTTCAGCGTTAGAGTGATCATGACCGTTGATTTTGTTAGTGGTTATAAATATGCAACTGTCGTGAGTAATTGGTCAAGATTGTAACAATGTTATAATTAGAAAAGTCTATGCCTTTAACTAAAACAAATAAACAAACATTTTTGGACCATCTAAAATGTTGGGGGTTGAACTTTAGTATCTTTGATCTTTGGCCTATGCGAGTTTGTATTCAGATGCTTTTAAAGTTTTTGAAATCGAACATGATATAATATTTTCATAGCTCCTACACCAAAAATATTTTAATTTGGCCTCCCAAAGATTACAGCCCCTACACAACTGAGTAAATCGCCTAAAAAGCGAAAGAGTGTCACATGTATTCAGCCTGTGTTTATCACGAGAAAAATCCCCAAATTCACATTTTCAAGTTTAGTCCCCACTCCCCCAAATTGGGGGGAGGTAAATATTGTCCACCGTTTTTGTTTTTGAACCTATGACAATTTTTGTACAGTTCTGCCCGTTAATCACTTTGCACGGCGGTGCCGTGACAGTGAGCTGTATTGTGCAGTGTGTTACGTGATAACCCGCATTAATAAGAGATGCTAGCAAATGTGAAAGAGGGCATTTCAACAGGTGCTCAGATCGTGAACATAATACCTTATACTGCACAGTAAATCCTAGACTGCAATTTCACCTGGCAAGACCAAAGCATGCACTTGTCACCTTGTAAGGGGCAATGCTTGCTACCTTGTTAACAAGCAGTCCAATTCATTGCTGTACTGTACTCTTCTGCAACTTCTATGCTCCACACCTTGATTAACTCCCACTGACCAGCATGGCGATGTCTCGTCACATGCCCCCTACTCTCTGCATGGGCATGGCAAAGGTGGAAACTGATCTGTTAGTGGATGGAGTAATGTGTGTGTGTAGAGATATTCTCTAGAATACGCCAGGTCTGCTGACGTTCAAATGCGTTCTGATTCCATTTTCTCGGGTAGTTTTGGCAGTACAGAGTCAGTCGTGGAAAGTCCACATTCCTATGGCAGGGACTAGAGGCTATTTATTTTGTTGTAGGACGACGTTCATCGACTCCAAATGCTGCTGATGTTGATTGACGATTGACGACTTTTGCCAGATGAGAACCCATTGGGACTCCAGGAGGGGAGGGGGGGTGTCTCTTTCGCGATGGTCACTTGGGTCAACACGAGGGCTGAACGATTTGGGGAAAATATCTAATTGCGATTTTTCTGACAGATATTACGATTGCGATTTGATTTGCGATTTTTTTTTTAAAGTCACGCTTCAGTTAAATTTTCACTGGTAATAGATTTAAAACATGTGGTAGAGCATTACCACATGATACCATCAACATATGAACTGCTCTATATATTCAAATGCAAAGATGAGAACTTAAACGATATGAATTGCTTCCAACATGTATTTATTAAAAAATTTAATTCAAATATAACAATCAAACACAGAACAATTGTGAAGTTCAATAAATAAAGTTATAATAATAATAAATAAAACAATCCCAATAAGAAAGTAACAGTACTTTTCAAATCGCAAAAAATCGCAGCCTTTACGATTTGCTAATGGCATTGTTTCAAATTACGATTTCGATTTGAAATCTATTAATCGTTCAGCCCCAGTCAACAAGTAGCCGTAGCGGAACGAAGGGGGGGCTGAGAGTTGACCATCTCCAGGGTTTGAACCCGTACGTTTTTTTGTTGTTGCTGGCGGGGGGGCAGTGTTTGGTAAAAAGGGCTTCCAGCTACGAATGGTTCCCAGCTGCGATTGCGCCCGCGGGCAGCAGAACGACGCGCTCAGGGACAACTGCGGAATCCTGCGGCGGGAATGCAGTACGCCCTGTACTGTACGCTCGTAGAGCCAAGTGATTGCGAGACCTCCGCTTCGTCCATTGTGCACTTATTGTTTGGTGTTTGTCTATGATGTGATCATCATTTGCATGATTCACTTGCGTACTCGGTGTTGCATCAGCTGCGTACCCTTTTGTAAAGCAAATAATGTCCGTGACCACAAGCAATAACTTGTTGAGGTGTCTTTAACTGCAGCATGTGGATTTGTTTTCTTTTACCAACACATGAGTCAGGGTTAATAAAAAAAAATATTTGCACTAATTCTATTTTAGACAGTACGGATTGTGGTTTTACATTTACCTTCATTTTCCTGTCGGGAATCAAACCCAGGCCCTTTTCGCTGTGAGGCACGAGTGTTACCCACTTGTGTACACCCCACCACCCTCAGTGCTAGCTAATCCAAGACGAACCCGACTTGGAAGGTCACCGAGGCAGTAATTGCTTCACTATTAACGCTGCTTTCCATCGCTAATGCCCGCTGAAGGTATTTGTCGTGACGGTTGCGAGCCTCGAACTGAGCGTTCGCAAGGGATTACTGCTGCACATTGACCTCCAGCACGATTAACGGGATCCCAGTTTTCTGAAAGGCCACGTGATTTGGGTGCATCCAAGACACTAAAAAGAAAAGGAACCGTCAGACCAGTCCACACCTATCTGGGAAACTTTTGAAATCCCAAGGCGATTCATCCGCCTGGTTGGGAAAGAGTTCGGGGGTTGTACGTGGACGTCCCTTTTGTCAACCCACCACTGAATGAGGGCCTTACCATGCCGCGCGAGTCATTGGGGTAATTTTGTCCATACTTCACCACACCGGTCAGCCTCGGTTGCTGAAGCTGCGGAGCAAAGACCTGGGAGCATAGAAGAATAGTTTAACGAAAGGATGTTACTGCACTACCTCTGCCGACGACTGCCCATAACCACGGAGCCACCTGTTTGTTCCAGGTGGTCACCTAACCAGGCACTTTCCAAGCTCACCCTGCTTAGCTTGTAACACTGCATTTGTGGATGTACACCACTGCATGATGTGGGGTGCCGGCTCCTAAAAAGGATAAAAACTCGAACCTCGTGATACCTCGGGGGCTCTCGGCAAGCTGCTCGTTTTACCGATGTCCGTTGGTTTCAAAGCTGTACACACTGGCGACTATTAGAAAACGTACAAAAAAAATGTACGTGGAAATTCATTTATAATAATTTTTAGTGGCCAGGAGAGAAGAAAAACCTGTTACTGCTGGGACCAGAAGGTTGAACTGGGTTCTTTGTGATGCGGACATTTAATATTAGCGTTCTGATACAACAACAGGAAACAACAACAACAACAAAAACGTCAGTTGCCAGTGAGGATATGAAACGTAGTTGCTAATGGTCTATTTTTCACACTGAACAAATGTGGGCAGGGACCCCAGTGCAAGGCTCCCTTGTGTCCAGAATTGGCTGTCCCTCCTCTCCCAATCTTTCTGCAGAATCAGATACGCCCCTCCCGCCCCCCCATGATAATTGGACGTGAGAACAATGCCGAACAAGGCCAACGTTGTTTGGACGTGAAATCCAATAACCTTTTGACATTACAGATTCCCAGGACCATTCGTCGGAAGAGACCTCCGGTTGTGTGGCAGTGCCCCGTAAATGACAAATTCATTTTTATTCGAGGAGTGTAGAAGCAACGTGCGCTTGCTGAAACGTCCCGCAAGATAGCCGGGGTTGCTTGCACGTGTCATCTGCAATCGCTCGTTGCATTGTTTTGTCTTTAAACGCCTTCCCCTCCGCGCCCTGTCCACCTCCTGCAAGCGAGGCTCAGTCCTCATTCGCCCGAGCAACGTTGCTGTGTCGAGCACATCTTTTGCAAGCGCCGTTGGAGCAGAGGGATTAAGCGCGTTAATAAATAAAACGGGGTTTTATTAAAATTTTAACAAAGAGAATGTTCTACTTAATCAACTTAAGTGGCGTTTGTGGTCTATGGCAGTAACCAGATTATTAGACATGCAACGATACATTGGATAATTGATTAAAATTGATCATCATAATACGCGCAATCGTATTTTGTAAGAACTATATTTTTTATTCGTGTCTTATGCAATAGGTTCGCATTACCTCTGTAAGCACTACAGGCACTAATCACCTAGTATTCATTAAAAAAATATACATAAATATTCATGAACCGGATTGAGACCAAGTCAATGAATCAGGAAGGGGTGAATCATTCCATGCCCACCGGTTATGAGGCAAGAGCTGTCCACCCACCCTGGGTTACCCGGCTGTGTCGATTTATCATCCTACATCCTGCTCGTGAGACCGAGGTGAAGTTGAAACCACAGAAATCGCATCGATCTGTGAGCGCCCGTTGTCTGAGGAATTCGGTGTTATTAAAATTCACCGATTTACGTACACCCAATATTTGAAATACCTTATACACACAAAGACAAAGGTCTCCCATATAGCCTATAATAGACGTTGGAGCAGGTGCTGTTAGCGAGCACCTATGAAGGCCGGCACGGCACACAAGGGGTGGGTGGCCAGTGGTGATTTTTACACACCGCACCAGAAACTCGTTTTAGGCCGAGTCGACCTAGCGGAGGCCCAGGACCGGTTCAGATAATCGTCACCGGTGTTGCGCGTGAGCGGCGATTCGAACTCGGGTCGCCGGGTTCACAGCGCAGCGTGCTAACCGCTACACCGCCGCTCCCCACACACACACACAAATATTGAACACAGTTGGCTCACACTAACGTTGACCGCTCGTCTGGCGTCGGCGCGTCTGTGCGGTGTGAAGGGAGCGCTGGAGCGGCTGTCTGAGGGCCGCCTCGGCGTGGAGGGGCGGCTCCGCGAAGCCGAGCGGGCCGCCGCCACGCTGCGGCGGGACAAGGAGGAGCTGGAGCAGCGGGGGCGCCAGCAGCAGCACGCCATCGAGCGCCTGCACCGCGAGGTGGGCAGCCGTGAGAGACATTGCTGAGACTCGCCAGCGGGGCGGGGGCCCTCAACGCCAGGGTCCTGAACGCGGGGGGCCCTGAACGCCTGGGCCCTGAACGCCTGGGGCCCTGAACACATTCGTATGCACATTCGCGTTTGCGGCGCTTAACCGGGTGAATTCGACTTAAGTAAGTCCCTGGTGCAGTGTGTAAACATTGGCACTGGGAGGCAAAGGCAGTTGGGCATATTGTTGGCCACACTTGCCCGCTCATGGTGCAGCCAGTGCAGGCTACGGCGTCATGATATCTGTGCTTGCGCGTGTGCGTGCTTGTAAGCGTGAGCGCGTGCGTGTGTGTAATCGTGGTTTCTGTTGGCGGCGGTGGCGGCGGTGCGTAGCTGCAGGCAGCGCGGCAGGAGGTGTCTCGAGCCTCGGGCTCGGCGGAGCTCGCGGGGTCGCGCGGCGGGAGCGGGGACGGGCCCGGGTCGGAGATGGAGCGAGCGCTGCAGCAAAAATCCAGGCTCCAGGAGATGGTGAGTGTGCACCACCAAGTGCGCGCGTGGAGGGGAGTGCACCGAGAGCACGTGCCAGTGCCAGGGCTTCGGCCTGTTTGGCCGCTTTGGTTCCGCGGTGGTGGCGGCACTGAGTTTTCTCGATTGAAAACTCATTTCTTTAGAACTGCTTTTTGTGTTCAGTTTGTTGTCCTTCCCCACCACACCTCCGATTAGCATGATTGTCTACGTACGGTACGAAAGCAGTTCAACGTACATACAACTGCTGGGCTGGGAGATCAAACCGGCGACCTCTGGATTGCAAGTCAAGTGTGCCAATCATTATGCCGCGGCAGTGTCCCTGCGTTTGTCAAATCACCGATTTTTATATCCGCTGCTGAATGGGGGCCTCCTCATCCTTTGTGTGACAATGGGGTTATTTTATCAGCTAATAAAACCAGGGGCAAAGCCCCCCCCCCCCCCCCCAGAGAACTACAGGAAAGAACGGGAGGGAAACGTCGATTGCGACGGCATCTCCTGCGTTTGTATCTCCTGAACCCTCGAGTTGTAACGTTGTGTGGGGTGGGGGGTGGGGGGGCTGTCCGGTGGGTCCAGGTGGAGAACCTCACCGTGGAGTTGGAGACCAGACAGCCGAGCGGGAGACGCTGGCGCTGCAGACTCGCCGGCTGGAGCGGCGCGTCGGGGAGCTGGAGGCTGAGCTGGAAACCGCCATGGCGGAGCGTGACGCTACGTTCAAGCAGCACAAGCAGCTGGAGGTGACCCGCCGCCGAGTGAGCGGCCCCTGGGGGCGAGCCGCCCCGGGAGCCTCGCTCCGTGCCCCGTGTTGTTGTTGTTGTTGTTCTTCTTGGTTCTTTCGGTAAAGTCACGTAGAAGGGAAATAATAAAATAATAAAATAAAACATCATAAAATAATTCTCACGACGTTTCGGCTACAACGCAAGCAGCCGTCCTCACCTGAGGACCTGAGGACGGCTGCTTGCGTTGTAGCCGAAACGTCGTGAGAATTATTTTATTATGTTTTATTTTTATTATTTCCCTTCAACGTGACTTTACCGAAAGAACCAAGAAGATGAAACCATGCAATCACGAAAGCTTTAAATCGAAATTGTTGTTGTTACCGTTATCACCGCCGCGCAGGGTTTCACAGTCGCGCCGTACAACGCCCTCCGAGGCGTTTTTGGGTTGTGTGTCGTGTTGTTCAGTCGGCATGGTGTCCGACGTTCCGGTCCACGTGCTGGGCAGCTTCTTCAGGAGCTGAGTTGAGCAGCTCGTGTTCTCCCTCTCGTGCCGAACAACACGCGGCGCCACCTGAAACTGGAGCGCTTCTTTGATCGTTCACTTTTCATTCCACCCGCTTAACATTCTTTTTGTGTGTTTTGCACGGTTGATACAGTGAGCAGCGTGCAATATTATATATATACAAAAAAGATTACGTGCCAACCCTACTAATAATGATTGTAATTTACAGCCTTTTGTCAGTCCACTGCTGGATCAAGGCCTCTCCCCATACCTTATCAGCCATGGGTTGTTTTTTTGCCATATTTCACCACGCTGGTTGGGGAATGGCGGGCCCAGTTCGTGTATCACTCGCCACTGATGTTAGCCGTGGCTACGAATCAAACTCGAGCCACCAGGTTGGATAGTGCAGTATGCGGCTTACTGTAGCTCTGTCTCTACCCCCACTTCTCAACCCTCCGAATGTCTGATGCCAATTTGACTTACAATGTTGGCATACAATGACCCGCCCTTGTGAGTGATGCTAATGGGATTTATTGATCCACAAGTAGAGTAAACAGATGGGAACATTGCGCCCACACTGAAGGCACACGTGGTTGTTGTTGTTCCCAGAGCACATTATCATCGGGGTGTTGATGCTATAGGGTGGCTTTCGGGTCGGCGTGCGGTTGCTTGAAAGTCATCCGTGTACTGAGAAACAACGCGTTGCTTCAATGTTTCAGTCGCCCAAAGTAGTTGGATCAAAATGTTTTTTTTTCTTCTTCTTCTTCGTATGAATTTGAATCGGCGTTCGACTCGAGGGCTCTCACATTGCCTCCTGCCTAATCGCCGATGCAACGTGCACCAAATAGTTGAATCGGAACGCTCACAGTTCACAGCCCCTTGTCAGTGTGCTGCAGAATTAAGGTCCCATCGACTCACCGTCGGTCATGAGGCTTGTTCGGCCATACCTCGCCACACTCGTACGGCTCGGTGGGTGAAGGTGGTTGCCCAAGAGCAATGTGGATGTCACTTGCCGCTGGATGTTCGCCTTGGCGGGAATGAACTCTGGATCGCCGCGTTCATTAATCCGCGTGCTAACCACCGTACCAGCGCTCCGTGCTGAACAAGTCGTTGCCGACACGCACATGCAGAAATCTGGTGCAGATTCGGAAACGCAGCACCCACGCGTGGCACGAGTTGATTTTTTTATATCCCGTGAGACAACGTTTGCTCGCACGTTGTGCAACCGATTTTTGACACCCGAAGATGGCATCGCTCTGCGCTGAAACAGAAGGCGCGTAAGGCGCGCATTTTTTGTGGCACGCGACAGCCGCGTGCATCGCCTTCGACGGAGGAGGTGTCAAAATTTAATTTCGCGGATTGCGCCGGGCAGTTGTATAGAGGCGGTTGTCATGAGGCGGTCATCCCTGGTCAATCCACTGTTGGAAAAAGGAACAAAATATTATTGGCAACGTTTCGGGAAATGGGCCTTCTTCATGGCACATTCCGTTTTATGTCCTATGAAGGAGGGTCCTAGGCTTCTCCCTGCACTGACCAGTGTGGGGAATTAAAATAAACCCCGTGACCCACACACACGATCGAGCAGTGGACCGACAAAAGGGTTGCGTATTTGCTACAATGATGCTCCTTTGTAGTTACGTGAACATTTTGGTCCCTCGGCTGTGAAGGGCCCCTGCCACAGACATGTAGAAGTTCCACCGACTGGCTCGGGGCTTTAAACAGACATTAGCAACATCCCTCGATTGACGGAGCAACGGTGTCTTTTCATGTCGAAATCTTAGACTGAAGCGGTAAAGTGTTGTTAACCCAGTGTTCTACATAAAAGCAAAAGCATTCTGCATTTTTATTGCGCTTTTAAGAACGACTCTGCTCTTGACAGGATCGCAACAAGGAGCTGCAGATGGAGTATGCCGAGCAGTGTGAGAACCTGGACCTCATGATGAAAAAGGTGAATCGCCTTCGTGAGCAGGTAACTCGCCACGGCGCTTCACCAGTGCCGACACGCGCGCACACACACACACAGAGGGGAAACCGCTGCACTGCATCGCCAACGGTGACCGAATTGCATTTGCCGGTCAACGAGAAGAGTCCGTTGCACAGTCAAGATCGTAGAGCTACATGGGCTCGCATCGTGGTGCACGGTTATGGTCGATCGGCAGGTCACGCGTGTGGCGGGGTAAAGTTGTGAGCACTGCCGCCTCTTCGAGAAGTCTGGACAACGTGCAAGAGGAGGCCCGAACACCCCGTGAGTTCGTGGGACTACCTCTTGAGGGTTCTGTGGGCAAGCGATTCCAAGCCCGCACTGTTACCTGTCAGAGTGCATGCCTGTGTCTGTAGCGCCGCGGTGGCGAGATGTTAATTACCTCGCCTGGTATACAGGAGGTTGAAGTTTGTATGTTCTCCCCGTGGACGCGAGAATTTTTCTCCGGTTCCTCCGGCTTTTTCCCTCCAAATTTAGAAACATGCATCAAAATTATTTCGATTATTTAGCAACATGCTTTTTGAGTATTTGGCTGCAATTAAATTCCACATGACAAGCCACTTTGTTGAGCTAGCATTTGTTGCCAGATCGCTTCTGAAAAAGAGTTACATAGCGCTGTGGGTCTTACGTGGCAAAATAAAATAAAAATTGTTTAGTTTAGGTATCATGCTGCATGCCTATAGACCAACAACTTGGACGTGGTGGTATTGATGGATTGCACAGAGCTCTCAGGCTTACAAGAGACACCCACTGTAATATTAGCTGCGTGAAGGTTTAGCGTTATCACCCTGCGTCAGTGAGCATTCCCTCACGCACTTCAGTTTCATCTTGCTTACAAAAACACTCGAAATTCCCCAAGGTGTTGAGACTCTTGAGCACAAAGAGAGTCACAAGCCTCCTGAGTCTCCTGGGTATGGATCACTTCAAAAACGGGTTGGATCTCCCGCAGCCAGATCTTTTCTGGACCACACATCGATCCATAACTCTCCCACGTGCAGCCAACTCCGTAGTGTTTTAAAGCTCACTCGTACTGTTCTATAGCAGGGCCCAAAGACATTAATGTAATTTTAGCAGTCGTCTTCATGAAAAAGACGACCCCTTGTGTTGCGATCAAAACGTCGTAGTTTTTTGTTATTCTCTTTGAATTTATCTTCGTGACTTTACCGAAAGACCCAAGAATATGAATTCCTGCAGTCACGAAAGCTTTAAGGCAAAATTATGAGGAAATTGTTTCCCTTCCCCTGCACCTCCGATTAGCGCGGTTGGCTACGTGCAGAGCGAAAGAAGTTTCAACATTAACAGTGAAGTCTGGCTCACGCTAAGCAAGGCTTTAACAACTGCCGTTGTCAATCATCAATCAATCTAACATTTATAATGCGTCATTATCAGCAATAAGCTGCGACGGAAGCGCGGATGGCACGGAAGAAAATTTAACTGAATTAAACTCAGGCAGCCCAATGTAACATGGCATTTATAACAAACAATTACCGCTCACAAGAAATAGCCCAAAGCAGTCATGTTCGGTTCATCGCTTATGCCGGTGTAATGCTTAATGTTCATCATCACTTAAATCCCGTGAGAATTAGCGTCATGTTTATGAGTCAAATAAATTCCGAAATGTTTTTCTTTGACTTATTGTAATTAAAATAAACTATAATTAAAATCACTGAATATGACAGTTGGGTCATTTAAAATACAACGATGTAGTATGCCGATGGCCATTTTTATAAGTTTAAAAATGTCAAATAAAAAACGTGGGGAATGATCTGTAGAGCCTAAGAAGCACTGAACCAATGTACAAAGTTGTTAGAACACTGACGGATGATCACTTTATAATAGATTCAATCTCGTTAAACTAAGCATCCGCATCTGAAATCTGTTAAATTAAAATAAATAACCCACTCCCCCTCCCCGCCATGGTAGCTAGAATAAAATTTCTTTTTTTAACTGCACATTTTGTAACTTTACAACCCACTGAGCAATTTACACATGTGTCTTACTTGCAGAGAGTGCCATCGTTCTTAGAGTTGGGTGTGGGTTTTATCCAAAGTACAACTTAAAAAATAATTATCCATGTCTTTTAAGCAAGAAGGTTATATTATCAAACCAGATGTTCACACTTTGCACTTCCTAATGAGGCACAATTGAAAGTGTTAACCGTATTAATTTGGCTTTTTCGTGATGAAGCGGTTATTTTTCATGTGTTATTTTCGCTATTCACCACGCTAGCTTGAGGTTACCATTGGCATTCAAGTTGTCACGCTCATAATCATCATGAACAATATGGTCATCCATAATCCAGACCCACTGCTGCTTGAAGGCCTGCCCAAGCCACCACGGTCTCTCGTGGCCTTCCGACGCAACAATCCAACTAGCAGATACAACACGGGTTCCACCGATTAACACGGTCGGCTAAGTACGGTGTGAAAGAAGTTCAACCTCCATACATGTGTACATACGTGCGAGCTGATTCCCTTGCTCCCATCGCTACGGTGATTGTGCTCTCTCTCAGGTGCGTGTTCACTTTGGCTGCCACTCCATTACTTGAGCAAACTTGTCCTGGCCAAGCCCACTCGCGTTTGATAACATTCAATATGTTTCGATTTAAAGCTTTCGTGACTGCAGGGATTCATCTTCTTGGTTCTTTCGGTAAAGTCACGTAGAAGTCACGTAGAACCGTGAGAATTATTTTATTATGTTTTATTTTTATTATTTTATTATTTCCATTCTACGTGACTTTACCGAAAGAACCAAGAAGAATATTCAATATAGTCAACACGTAGATTAGATTTTAATCAGAATCAGAAGCTTTATCAGAAAATGTATTTATCCTGGAGGAATTCGATGCTCTTTTTCACGAATGTCCAGCAGGGGCGAGTCAGAACGTGACAACAACAAACAGTGCAAAAACACGATTAGAAGTTCAAAGTATATAAAAAACATCTACAAATGAAAGTAAACTATTTTTGTCTGACCAGGTATAGCCCACTGAGCTATTTGCTTCTTTTTTCAGAAGCGACCTGACCACAAATGATAGCTCAACGAAGTGGCTTATCATGTGGAAATTTATAGCAGCAAATAATCAAAATAATTTTGACGCATGTTTCTTAATTGGAGGGAAAACCCGGAGGACCTGGAGAAAAACATGCAAACTCCAAATATACAGGCGTCTGGGTCGGGATCGAACCCACGACCTCCTCCATACCAGGCGAGGTAGTTAACATCTGGCCACCCCGGGACTCCACACACATTCTGCCAGCGAATCGCCACCAAAAAGTCTACACATGAATTGGCAGGAATGAGATTTCCAGAAAACCAAAATGTGTGTACTGCACACATGAATTGGGCTGCACAAAGTTCAAAAGTTCAAATTCCAGCCATAGTCCATAATGCTGCAGGGGTGAGTGAAAACGGCCAACCCACCTGGTTAGGCAGCACCACCTGGTGGGAATCCAACGGTGAGTGTCCTTGCAGGCAAAAGATCTTCGCCACGTTTAATGGTAATTCAGTTTTATATCGGGTCCTTCGTGCCAATTGCATCTCACAACGCTGTACCAGTTAATTATATGGGTTGGCCACATACGGTGCGAAAGAAGTTCAACATACGTACTTACATATGGATAATCACAATTTATGTATGCATGCATGTCGAAATTATCTCGCGCTTTATGTAGCCAACCGGCTAAAACCTATCCAAAAGTTATCACAGCAGAGGTACTGAAAATCACGCCTGGCAAAAAAGGTCCAGCTATCAGCTCCCCCACACCACCAAGAGCCATCAGTCTACCAAGTGATATCACAGAATAATAATATAATATTTACACGATTAGTTCAGAAACTGTTGGCCGTGACCGGAAATCAAATCCAGGTCACTGGATTCAGAATGCAATGCACGGTGGCTAGGAGATGTTAACTACCTCGCCTGATATACAGGAGGTCGTGGGTTCGATCCTGACCCTGACGCCTGCTGCTGTATATTTGGAGTTTGCGTGTCTCTCCTCTCTCTCATCATCATCACGGTGGCTAGGAGATGTTAACTACCTCGCCTGATATACAAGAGGTCGTGGGTTCGATCCTGACCCTGACGCCTGCTGCTGTATATTTGGAGTTTGCGTGTTCTTCCTCCAGGTCTCCCAGTTTTCCCCTCCACATTTAGAAACATGCGTTTTGGGTATTTGACTGCTATACATTTCCACATGATAAGCCACTTCGTTGAGCTGTCATTTGTGGCCAGGTCGCTTCTGAAAGAGCTACATAGCTCAGTGGGCCTTAGCTGGTAAAATAAAAAAGTTTAGTTTTAGTTTAAATTACTACGCCAGCCCACCACCACATAGATACACGCATTATGAGTAGCATTGTTCTAGCTTTTATGTTTTATTTAATCATTCATCACTCTTGCAGTGTTTGTGGTTCCAATTATCTTGAGTGAACAATAATGTAAAGTTATTCACGTCATAATTTTTAATCACAAGGTTGACTTTTAGGGAGCGTAAACATTTATATTTCTCGGCAGCACGTAACTATAATTGCGGTATTATCTTTTGTCTTGAGCATGCTACATTACTACTGCTATTAAATTCTAATTATCATAAATAATTTAAGCCAAATGTGACCCCGGTGGATAGCATTAAAGTATTACTGTTTTTTTTTATTCTTTAAAACCTTTCACGTGCCATCTCCATTCAGCTGTACACAACTCGCCTCCTATTAAGGCGAAATATTCATTGAATCATGGGAAGGGATGGACAGCGGGTAACGAAGTTGCCTGGCTGTTGTCTAAAGCGCCACCGCTCTCCGATGTGATTTTAGGCTGTCCTACGTGTTGATGTCCGACATTTTTCCGGGTGAAAACCCTACACAGTAGCCAAAACACTATATCTCAACCCACCCAAAGTTCTCGTAATTACCAATCATTTGAAAATTAGACCGTACGCAACTGACAGTTGCTAATCGCGTGAAGCTATACCGTTGGCGGTGGGGGGGGTTTGCTGAAAACTTCAGAGGTAGAGAAGCACCTGGTCTACAGCTCACCTGTGGTCGTGTCTAATGAGGTGCCCATTTCCTGCGCCGGTGTGTGCGAGCAGAAGGACGAGTTGCGTGCGGAGCTGGAGCAGAAGTGCGTGGACATTGAAAGCCTGAAGAACGACAACGCGGCGCTGGAGAGACAGGTGACTTGTCCCGCTCAGCCGATGCCTCCAGACACACGTCTAGCCCTGGCGAGATCGCTGCAGAGCGTTGCGTTCTCTCTAAACCTACCCTAACCTTGACCCGAACTCTCTAAACCTACCCTAACCTTAACCCGAACTCTCTAAACCTACCCTAACCTTGACCCGAACTCTCTAAACCTACCCTAACCTTGACCCGAACTCTCTAAACCTACCCTAACCTTGACCCGAACTCTCTGAACCTACCCTAACCTTGACCCGAACTCTCTAAACCTACCCTAACCTTGACCCGAACTCTCTAAACCTACCCTAACCTTGACCCGAACTCTCTGAACCTACCCTAACCTTGACCCGAACTCTCTAAACCTACCCTAACCTTGACCCGAACTCTCTAAACCTACCCTAACCTTGACCCGAACTCTCTAAACCTACCCTAACCTTGACCCGAACTCTCTAAACCTACCCTAACCTTGACCCGAACTCTCTAAACCTACCCTAACCTTGACCCAAACTCTCTAAACCTACCCTAACCTTGACCCAAACTCTCTAAACCTACCCTAACCTTAACCCGAACTCTCTAAACCTACCCTAACCTTGACCCAAACTCTCTAAACCTACCCTAACCTTGACCCGAACTCTCTAAACCTACCCTAACCTTGACCCGAACTCTCTAAACCTACCCTAACCTTGACCCGAACTCTCTAAACCTACCCTAACCTTAACCCGAACTCTCTAAACCTACCCTAACCTCAACCCGAACTATGACCTGCTCCCATTGTTTGATGGTTTGGCTAACCGTCGAAAAAAAGACAGTCGCTGTATCGCGCGCTTTCAGATGCGCTTCTGCGGCCGTCTGGAACGCCCTTCCTTCTGATATTAGGAAGCCACTGGATTTCTGCACTTTTAAATCTAGATTGAAAACTAATTTCTTTAGAACTGCTTTTTCTGTTTAGTTTGTTATCCTTCCCCCGCACCTCCGCTTGGCACGGTTGGCTACGTACGGTGCGAAAGAAGTTCAACCTACATACGTAAGCATAACAATAACCATAGGGAGATCACTAAAAGCTTCCTAAATCTACCACAACTATTAACAATAAACCTACCATAACCCTAACCGTAACTCGAATCGTAGCTCTAACCCTCGCCCATAACTCTAAACAGATGGTGAGATAGATACACAGCACTGCAAGTCTACTAAGTCTACTGCAACTCTCACGGCAAACATACCGTAACCCAAACCAGAACTCGAACCGGAGCTCTAAACCTACCGGCTCCACAACTCTAAACATAATACTGTACACACATGTGGCTCCGGGCCAGTACTACAACTTGGCGGACACTCGGAGGGTTGTACTTAGCAGACATTATTAATTAATGAAGATTAAATAATGTATTAATAATGTATGAATTTATGTGTGTATGTATAGTTGATTTAGAGAATTTTTTTAAAATAATCTCTGTGCGTTGTGAGTTTGCGTGCGTGCGCGCGTGATATACACAAGCTTTCACAGGTGCTACTCGCTAACAGCACTTGCCCCAAGAGCCTGTTAAAGGCTACACGAGGGATCTGTCTTTTTGATACACGAGCACTTTTGTGTGCTGGTTTTCCAGTAAGAGGGGGTCAAGTGGAGTTGAGTTGCGCTGCATTATGGGGTTCCCACCACCTAGGTTCAATTCCTGGCCGTGCACATCGCTGGCAGTCCATGTCCGAGCCAGCGCCGTGTATGTTTACAAAGGTTAAAATTAAAAGTAGTCGTGGTGTTTGTAAAGTTTTCTTCTCCGTTGGCAGGCCTGAGCCAGTGTGGAAATTCTAGAGTCTCTCTGCGAGAGACAGACAATTTTTAACTCGCACATCAAAACATTGTGCCTCAGAAATCGAGATGTGTAAGTAGGTCTTACTGGATATGACTTTCGAATATTTTAAATACGCAACCGACGTAGTTCATACTTTGAATGGCAGTCAGCGTGTAACGTACACATGCCGTCAATTTTGTCAGTGCACTGCTGCATAAGAGGCTCTCCATGCCCTGTGGGTTGCAAGGGTCATTTCACCATGCTTCACCGTGTTGCACAGTGTGCGTTGGTGAAGGCAAGGAGCATAGACGGGGTCGGAGGGGGGGGGGCGGTTATAGTACAGCACAACAATGGATTTTGATGCACCGCCCTCTGCAGCCCACTGATACCCCCCTGCGGCAGCCTATAACACCCGGTATGCACGGTAGCCAGCCATCCACGCACTGCCAGGCTCCTGAGACGGGAGCGACGTCGGCCGCCTTGCGAGCGATTCGCTCCGAGG
The DNA here is from genome assembly GCF_018977255.1 of Callorhinchus milii. Taxonomy (NCBI): domain Eukaryota; kingdom Metazoa; phylum Chordata; class Chondrichthyes; order Chimaeriformes; family Callorhinchidae; genus Callorhinchus; species Callorhinchus milii. The sequence goes on from NW_024704937.1 coordinate 42,223, forward strand.
CTTTGATGAAGCACGACGCTTGAGTGGGGGGGCGGTTGTTCGTCTTCACCCCGTCCTCAGAATGATGACCTGCGGGGCCGGGTGTCCGAGCTCGAGAGCCTGGGCAGTCGGGACCAAGGGGCGCTCCTCTCCGAGCTGGAGGGACGCTTGCGTTCCCTGGAGGTTCACCTGGAGGCCACCGAGAGGTACCTCCCTCTCTCTGTCCACGCGCACCTTGAACACGGCGCCATACACACAACAATGATAATTGAGTTTTGTAAAGCGCCCTTAAACAATCGTTCTCAGGGCGCTTTGCATGAAAAGGCGGAAATAGTTTAACTGCAACTAAGGAGAGGAGAGGTGAGAATGACGTTTAAAAATAAGTCGAGAGATAGAAATCCATTTCACACGGATACATTTTCAGTCGAGATTTGAGTTTTTGTCAAGTGTCTCTGAAGTCCTCGCCTCGACGTGCAGCGAGTTCCAGACTTTAGGTGCCGCAGTTGCAAAGAGACGATCACCCCCAAGTGTGAAGCCGAGAGACCGTGGTGACTGAGCAATGCACAATCTGAGGATCTTAATGATCCTGATAGATTATATGGGTGAAGGAGGCCATCAATACAGGGATGAGCAAGTCCATTTAAGGTCTTGAATACCAGCAAGAGAGTCTTCCAAATGAATACAACGGACAAGAGCACAGGTTTCAAAGTTTATAAAATGACTAAATTCATATGGAGTTTAGCCACCTCTTAGAGCACGTATCCAGTAAAAAAAAATCCCCATTATTCATCTACTCTTCTGTTATCTGTGTCCCTCAATCGATCCAGCGGCAAATCCATCCAAATAATCTGTGCTTACGTCCAGATCCTAATCCAACCGATACTTGACCCAGACGTGGACTCCCACAATTATGCATTCATCCTGTTATCTCAGCAGAAGGAGCAACCCGGAAGTGGTGGCATATCCATCCTATTATCGACGTTCATCTTCGTGTCTGTGCATGGACAAGAGCAGGGAAATACGCGGACAACGGGATCCGCCAATGCTCGCTCCTCGTGTCTGCATGAGATAAGAGCTGCGTGTTCATTGGTAAAATTAAAACATTTAAGTCCTTTTTGGAGATGGAGGCAACGGGAATTAAAAACCACTGGCTCAAGCAAAGGACGCCATGAGACTACAAGTGGTCTTCTTATCTCGGGGAGAGGTAGTTAATATCTCGCCTATCTGATGAGATGTTGACTACCTCGCCTGGTACGCACGAGGTTGTGGGTTTGATCCCAACCCTGACGCCGGTATATTTGGAGTTGGCATGTCTCTCTCCCCGTGGTCGCGTGGATTTTTCTCAGGGTCCTCTGGGTTTTTTCCCCCTCCCGATTTAGAATCAACGTGCGTTTAGATTATTTGGCTGCTATACATTTCCACGTGATGATAAGCCACTTTGGTGAGCTATCATTGGTGATAGCCTGGTCACTTCTGAAAAGGAGCTATACAGCTCAGCGGGCCTCACTTGGTAAAATAAATAGGCATTAAAGGCTATAATAATAATAAATAAATATATATAACATCTGCTTGCGCATGAACAGCAAGGAGATTGTCGATGGTGCCCGAGAGTTCCGCTTGTGCCCCACAGGGAGAAGGAGCGGCTGCAAGCGGAGGGCCGCAGGCTGGAGGAGAACGTGGTGGGCGTGACCAGGCGGCTGGAATCGGAGCGCACGCAAACGAACAGCGAGAGGGAACAGGTGTGCGACGGGCAGAGGTCGCAAACGGGTTTTGATTCCTTACCCGTACCCGTACCCGGCCACACCAGGGTCGCAAATGGGTACCCGTACCCGTACCCGGCCAGGTACGGGTAGCCGTTCCCTACCCGAAATGAGTGACAAACGGCTACTCACCAGTGACTCACGGCCTACCCGTACCCGTAACCGGCCGCACCAGGGTCGCAAACGGCTACCCGTACTGG
>NW_024704937.1:44191-100499 GCF_018977255.1 Callorhinchus milii
TGCCTTTCTTCACTCTACTCCCCGTTCGTCACGACGCACCGTGCGTCGTCTGTTAGATAAGGCATGTAGTAACATACCACGGTAGTTGATCGTCCCCTATAATGACGAGAAACTGTCTGCCCGAACGGATATTTACGGTCACAAAGTTTTATAGTGACCGGTGCTTCAGTTAGAGAGGACTGATCAAACTCTCTCATTAAAGCGGATCTCGACTTCGAGGGTGCTCTCTCGGTAAGCCAATGTGAGAACCCTAACGACGGCGCACCCCCGTAATTAGTCGACTTCTGAAGCGACTCCCAACCTGATGCATACTCCCGAGGAAGAATAGGTTAAGTAGACTAGTGCTGCTTCGTAGACAACATGCCCCGGAGGCCCCTGGAATGGTTACTTACCGGAACCCCGATACACCCGTGAAAATTTACAACACGGCTGTGTTCGTGCTAGGAGTCCGCAGTCCGTCCGAATGTGTGAATGTTATATGCCGCGTAGGTCGATCGGTCAGTAATGACTGGCTCACAAAGCGATATTAGTCTGCTTAAAATCGTGAACTATGCTCCCCCTCCATCTAGTCCCAGCTAGGTGCGTAAAGCCAATCTTGCTTAGGGCGGATGCCGCTCTGTACTCGCGAGCTTCGTTCCCGTCTTAAGGGATTAGTCACAGATGGGCGTCGGTGTACGGAGTTGTGTAAAGTGCGTTGAGTCTAGCCCCCGGCCACTAGATGACACCAACCTTAAGGTCGCGCTGAACGACCGAACTGGAACACATTCAGGTATAAATATATTGAGCCACCACAAACGCGAGGTCATACCGTGGGAGGTTCGGCCGGAGTCCCCATGGTTATCACCCAGGAAGCTAAACCGATTCTGCATGAGGAACTATATCGCACCGGATACGCGTTTTATGCCCCCGTTTATGGCCTATACGACGCACCATGTTGGAGCATGCTCAACGGAGAATGACGAATCGCCATCCGCAAATTAGTAGACGCTATGTTCCATACAGGTTTAACGAGATTATGATCAGGGCTCATTGAGATTCTGAACTTACGGCGCGTGTCAGCAATAATCAATGATGTCGGCTCGCAGCCACGATGCATGCCCTCTGAGCCCAACGGGCCATTTGAACGAAACCGGTCGCTTAGTATAGAGGGAGGCAAACGTCTTTTCGCGGATCGGGCACATTCTAAGCAAGGGCAGGCGGTCTTACGCACTTTTGATGCGGTCATAGATGACTACGGGACCGCGTCCACGGACCTATGCGGACCTCGTCAACACAACAATGACCCTTGCAATTGATGATCTCAGAAAGACCCACCAGGTACAAGCGCTAAAGCTGTGCATCTCCATATACCGACACTGATATCATCGAATGCTTGACTACATGGCCTGACGTCGTCGCGATGGTGCCGAGAACCCAATAATTTATACTTCCCATTTGGACTTTCTCTCTCCAGACCAAGAATAAGGGTAAACCTATGACTACCAATATGTCTCCTAATAAAACAAAGCAGTATCTCTACGAGCTAGCCCTTTAACCTAGATTTACTTGAAAGACACAACTAATATTAACGGCTCGCGGTTCGAATTAGTTAGGCGACTGTCTGTTGATTTGCTGGCTATGTGAACGGTTTCGTACTAATTTTCAAGGGACTAGGTCACGTATATACACAAGGAGTTTAGCCCTTATCGTCAGGTAGCGGTGCATCAGCAGGAATGCCAACACAATATGAGTGCGTGCGAGAATACGCGGTCAGCGGCCAATAATATTATCAGTTTATGATAAGGCTTGTGATATCCCTCATTATTATCGATCTTTTGCAAGATGTACGAACCTAACATTTAAGTCGTTAGGAATATATGTAAAGTGGCAATAAGAGCGGCTGTCTATGCCAGGGCTCGTGATATCCCTAAATCAGAAATCGCGTTGTTAGCAAATTGTTCGCTATTCAATGATACTCATATAGTATAGAATGAAAGCTAACGCATCAGGCAATTGTGAACTTTCAGTACAACTTCTACGGGAATAAACAGGCCCAATGTTAATCAGCCGGGACCGACGTTGAGTTAACGGCAGGTTTCAGCACTAGCCCCATCTGAACATTGCTCACATAGTGCACACGCGCTACCGCTGTAGTAGATGGCATTTGGACTGCGCCCCTACAATGTTCTCTCCGTGCTACGATCGAGACTTCTTTCCCGGACTTGTCAGTGATCCTGGCTAATTCAAATCGTCGCGACCCTTGACTCGCTAACAACTCAAGGGACATAAGCTTATAAGTGTATAACAGGCATCGGGTTTTTATGGATTCACTTAATCTCAAATTTCTCGTCAGCCTGATTCCTAATTGTATGCTCTGCGAAAGGTCTTTCTAGGATCTTCGAACCAGTGTAGTCGCCTAAAAAGGCTTTTCGGACCATTCCTTCGTCGTGAAACCGACTGTTGCCCAATGCCTCCCGCTGACTTTCGGTCAACGACGTACGTCTTGTACTCAAACCGCCGCCGTCGCACCAACATTCTCTCTACATAGATACAAAAGGTCCGTGATCAACGTCTCGAACGCCGTAACATCCTCTGTGTGATCACTCTCTCCGGTCACGCCACCTACACTGATGAAAGGCGGTACCGGAGTCATAGACTCTAGTTTGGCTCGGATATGACCCAAATTGGACGTTTTAATGTCCTGACAAGTGTTACAATAGCATCGACAGTACAGTCACCAAATGGACCATCAAAGAGAGCGATAGCAATGGGCCAGGAGAGCTTGGGTTATGGCACTGAAGCCGAAATACCAGGGTCGGAGCACGACGCCGGCAGGGAGGTGGACAAACCTGGAGCATTGTTACGTCTGATTAGAGAAAAACATGTAATGTGAGCCTTACGTTAGCTCGCGCCCTGGATCCCCTAGGAGGGCTCAGGCAGCAGGTACGTCAAGACTTCAATAGTCGTCCCATGGTCGCCCGCACGACGAGTACCCGTTACCGGTATACTGGGGCATTCCATCCGTAATTGCGCATACCGCGGCTCGTCTTATTTTTAAACACAGAGTTGGCTTACTTGGTTCGCCGTGTAGCAGTCAGACTGTATTGGTACCCCCCGAATGACGTAGGTGGAACCTTACAGTTCTTGAACGACAGTCCATGGTGGCAGCTGAGAGCGAGGCTGCTGTTGACAGAAAGAACTGCAGCTGAGCTGCGGAGCGTCTTGTCAGTGCTAACCGCGTTAATTACGATTATAGGTATATATACGACCTTATTTAAGCCGCAGTCGTGTCGCCAAGCAGCTATCACAGATCAATCTCTTAAACCATTAACTCACGTTGAGCCACCGTCCCTATCTGTCCTGGGGACGGCCTGCGGGTGCACACGGTTGGAACAAAGCCTCCGGTGATAACAGTGTTAGATTATTTTCCTCTTGTCCTCACTTTGTTAACACCCTACGCCCGTAGGTAGATGACCTTTCCGATGCTTTATTTCAAATTGTGTATTCACCCCGTCTATGCTCAGCAGCTATATCCGTTAACCATAGGTTGTGTATGCCAACGAGAGTGCTTAACGGCTTAATTGAGTTTTGCGTTGTGTCTTGTTAGGAAACACCCACCCGTTACGAGTGTTTATGCGATATGTAGCATAAGGACCTTGGTATTAATGTGCAGGTTCATTGATTCCACTTCAGCAAAGCCGTCGTCCTGGAGAGTGATCGCGATTCGAGCATCCGGACACCATCAGTGAGGATTCGGCCACCATCTGAGAAATCTAGCGTCAATCTCTTGGATGAGACTAATAGATAGCTGGGAATCATAAACGGTGTAAGTTTCAGGTAGTGAATGGACTTCCACTCTCCGCCAATTATCGTTAGATTCGAATGCAGAAGGCATACAGACAAATTCTTCTCGCAGCCGATGGCAAAATCTATGGGCAGCTATGGACTGAGCCTTTGTAACTGGCAGAAGTTGAAGACGAGAATTCTAAAGTTAAAACATCGTGGATCCACTCGGAGCGCGTGGATAGCGTTGACACCGTATTCGACATAGACAATGTGATACCGGCGATAATGGTCCGTATTGTCCAAGAACTAAGGCACTCTTTGAAGGGTACGTTCAGACTGCAGTAGCCGTACAAGAGTGTGGTTCTCGCGTCTGACCTGATCAACTATCAAAGCAGGGCGGCCAGGCGGTACAGTCGGCTCACATCGCGAGTTCTCCGAGTGAAGTATAAGTGTCCGTAATTATGGAAGCTCTGCATATAAGGTGCTTAACGAGCTGATTCTTGCCAACGCCCGCATAGTCAGAGCGAGCCGCGGCAACGGTACTTAGGATGAATCACATAACACCACAGATTCCAGCTCATACTGTAAGGACCTAAAACACTGCAGTCGAAAAGAAAATCGGGCGGTCGTAGTGGAAACCGTGCGCGAACGATAGGTTAATATTATTGGGGCTTCGAATGCAAGCTTTCCAAGGGTGGCGGGCGCAATACTGAAGATACCCAGGTACTGGCCATACCCTCGTCAGAATAGGCGGCCGGCGTCTCTGTTTCAACGAAACGACGTTAATCCTTGGGAACCTAGTGGACGCGTGTGTTGGCCTTTGGCGAGTGCAGTCCTTATTTGGAATCGTGATCGTTATATAAGTTCCGTAACGGGCGGATGGAGTGACCCACTGTGCTCTAGGAGACTCCACCACGGTGAATGTGTAAAACTAAAATCGTTTCCCACGGGGTCGAGGCATAGATTCCCCCGTCGAGGAATGTCATGTTCCGAGGGTAAAATACGGGCGCATAATTAGCATATTGGTTTGTGGCTACCATGACGTTACTGTAGGCATCTCAGGACGCGCTATGAACGGGTTCCGTACCATCTTTTTCGTATGAGAGTGCTAAAATGGTTCGTGCTACGACACCTACATCCCGAGTTCGCCGGCCTCGGGCGAATTGAATTGCGTGCAGTACCGGTGACGTACGCACACCGGGGTACGGTAGGAATCTCAACCCTAGCGGCTCTGTCGATGCAAATCTCGTGAGTGGGTACGCCAATGTTACTGTATGAAAGATTGAGAAAACGTGTGGATTGGTCATGCCATCCATACTCATGGAGATAACGAAAAGGGGCGCACCTGGTAGGAACCCTGTCTCCCTAAGTCATTACCTCCTGTGGGGATCAGTGCTTACCGGTACGAGTATTCACAGCCTAAGATAACTCCGTCACATGCTCATGGTCGTGTCCCTAGAACTGGTTTAAAACAACTACTGGTGGGACACAATTCCTCCGTTAATGAGCAAACATTGGTCAGTTCCGTCCCCGTAATGATCTCCCGACGGCTCTATCATAAAGGGAAGTTCCAATGGCCAAAGTGTAATAAGCCAATGGCAATCGTTCTTCATCGCGGTTACCTTCAACTAATTAGTTATGGCGGCCGTTAGATGCCCACGAACTCCCATTGGTTAACTGGACGCAGTACTCCACAGTGCTTGCCGGCTTCCCCTACGCCATTCCTACATACCCGCAGTCGCAGCCCAGTTCTTAGTGGAGGCGCTATCTGATACAAATGCAAGAACTAGTTCGGAATGTGTAGTCAGATCATGCAGTAAGTAACGCGCTTGATGGGTATATTAAGTAACCGCAGCGGTAGGACCAACCGGAACGTACAACACTACATTGGCTCTAAGTCCAGATCTTTTGGCTGTAGATCCTGGGATCGCCCCTTCCGTGTGAAGATTGGTAACTGCGACCAAACGGCTGGATGATAATACTCTAGATCAGTCGGCACCGAGACACTTGTTGTTTTCAGCAGTCGGATTGTCCATCGGGCCTACTTTGAGTAATGGGACCGTTATGACGTGGACCCCACTGCTCTGAGGTACAGATACAAGGCGCTTCTGCACGCAAACCTCAGGAATCGGTTGGTTATGCGAGCAATCGAGTAGCGATTTCACTTATGGTCGATAATAGATTATTCAGGACATTAATGAGCTCGCCCTAGATGAAAAAGTAAAATTTATGAGGTTCTCCGGATATAGTAATGCGCCTGCACAACTTATTTTCCGTACTGTAAGAGCGTTGTTTAGTAGGGACAATGAACTCTGAATTTCCGCCGTCACCTTATCGATTAGACGGCTTAAAGTATTCGAGGCAAAAATAAGTAAGGGGTAGTATATGTCCATTTAACCAGCAAACTCTCCGTAGGACACCGGAATACGAGAACACTAACAAGCCGAACCCACTATATAAAGCGGAAAAACGATCGGAATAAACATCTCGCGAATTGTAGAATCTGGCGGCGGTGGGATGCGCTCAAATGCACGCACGTTCTTGCTCTTGTAACACTCGGAAACGCCTGCCGACCCGAAAGACACTGACACCACAACTTTGCTGATGCACGAGCGCTCAGCCATAGAGACGAATAAGCAAGATAAGGATACCGCCTTCTTTGATAAGATATTTGAGCCGAATAAGTTCAAGATCGATATCATGAATCCAGTGTCGCGGGTTAAGAATCAGGCAGTTTCCAGGTGCCCCGGACTGGCTATTAAGTCGGCGCTGTCAAGTTGCGAGTGGATATGCTCGGATCCACGTAAGCGGGGCAGATTGATGAATGTTTAACAAAACATGTCGTCCACGTCTGTGTAACATATCCTGCGCGTCTTAGCGTTTTGGGGAGCACGAATAAGTAGATCGATGGGATGCAGGTTCGTCACGTTAACTGACTATGCGAGCAATCAACCGTGAACCAGCTAGTCTGTCATAGGAGCAGTGTGCAGAGTGGATGACTAATTTGCAAAGGCTACGAGTGATACCTCACTGCTCGCTCCGGCGCGACCGACACGTCCGTAGGATGCATGGACCAGGGGTATCACACGCTAAATACCCCGGTTTGTTCCCTCAACTAATGCAAAACACCCAGTTATGGTACAGCTTGTCGGAACCAGCATTTGCCCATGGCGATAACCCTCGGCCTGCGTTGCGGCCCCACGTTCTTCCAAAGGTCAGACATCTCAGGTCATACGTTCCCTTAACTTGACAAGGCAGCCTGGACGGCTTATAGGGCACTCCCTTGCTTTTGCCACTAATGGATCATTTACCGCAGTCACTCGCTCGTTAAGGTGACCGGTAGTTGGGACGGCGACGTAGAGTTTAGAGCTCCTACGACCCCTCCCTGCGGGAGCATTAGGGTTGTTGGCGACACTTGCTCGGATGGGCAGACAGGTTCTGTTTATCAGCGAAGTAGTGTTCTTACACCCCAAGAGTAACAGCCTGTACATGCGAAGACCATCATCGGCAGATCGAGACAAGGATAAATCCAATATGCACAGCGTCAAATCGGGCTGCCCCTTTTAAGAACGTATCGACCTGGTCAGCTAGTAGTGGCCAAGGGATAAGATCCTATACATTGTTAGGCGCGACGTGGCAGACGGGGCCCAGTGTTATGTGGGAGACTCGGCTGTTATCGTGGTCACACTCTGCTCCAATTTACTCGCGCCCACGTAAACGCCGGACTGATCGTGCCAATTCAGGAGGCGTTAGTATGGGCTCCATAGGCATAGCCCGCCCCCTCCCTGTGTATAAGGAGCTATACACAGCTTAATTCAATACTCGTATGCTCGGGCTGCGACTCTACTAATTTCAATGCGTTTAGTACAACCGTGTATCTAGTAGGCTGGGATCTGGCCCTGGGCCGGATAGGCGCATATAACCATAGTCCGTTCGTAAATGTGAATGGATTCATATTTTCAATCTGTAGCACCGAGCTTAAGCTAGGGCTCCCAGGATGGCCAATCGGGTGTCATAAGCTTAGGAAATGACCCAACTCAAGAATCTTCGAGCAATAACTTGAAGAAGAAGACCCAATCAGGGCCCACCAGATATCGAAAAGGACTATCTTGCTGCTAACCTCATCAAATTTTGTTGGCTTGACATACGTTCATCTGTATGAAGCGAGCGCCACGTATATCCTGGGGCTTCGTGAGGTTACCAGCGCCTGGTTAACCCGATCCGCCACTCTTTAGGCATAAAGAGTTAAATTGAGAGCGGGCATAGCTAGTATGCATGTGCAGCGAATGTTATTGATACAGGACAACGAATCGACACTCCCTGCGTACCACGTGAATAAGACGTACACAGCTGAGGTAATATCAACTCTGTAAATACTGTAGGGGACCAGTGCCGTGGGTTCTTCACACTACTCTGCTTGGCGCACAGTCGCCATGCGCGCACGCAATACCTATATAGGTCATGTCGAAAGCTGACATACACTGAACATCCAGCTCTCTCGTGCGCGCCATAATGCTGCTTATCCAGGTACGGAGATGATTCCGAAGCGTTAAACCACGGAGTCAGGCTCTGTTAGTGAGGCGTGGAGGTCCAGGTCATCCCAGTAGCTTGGAGAGAGGTTAATGACCGCCACACGTAACCGTCCGATAGGTGGCGTATAAATTAGCGGATAATAATTTGATATATCAACATAACACAGTCTGATGGCTGCTACATCCCCATCTCAGAAGAGCCGTAATGCCTGCGATGTAACGATATGTTTCAGGACGGATAGTGCATCCCACCGCTTACGTGAATTTACCATGGTGGCTTTCATTAAGCGCTACGACTGAGGATCGCCCCCCATCAAGTGTTTCTGCGTCTACGTTGGAATGGCACGACGTGAATCTCATAGGACGAGGCGGCGACGCACTACAATCTGCGGAGCAGGTTGGGCGTCCGCATGATCTCACTCGGATGTGATGTATATGCACCTCGTCAACATCATAAGCATGTATACCTATACCTCGCACACAGATGCTGCAAGCTTGTGCTCGTGACCAGTGTCTACTCTTTGCTTCTGTCTAGCTGCTGGGATAAACCCCTAATCGCGTTTAGGCCACAATCAACTACGATACCCATCGCCCTGATGCTTCATCGACGAGGATCGCACCGGCTTCATGATTCCTTCCATGACGTGGAGCCACGGTTATGGCACTAAATTAGGGTAAACAGCCGAAAGTGGGAGAACCAGAAGCCACTCTTTAGTAGTGCGACTAGTTCTGAATGCGACAATGGACAGTGCTTAACCACAACTATTGTGTAACCCTCATCAGTATGAGCATTTCCATCATGAAGACATAGGGCAGCCGATAATTCTTTATCACGCTGGGGGATTGCTTGAAGTTGCCATTCTATGACGGGAACAATGAAACCCAAACCCTTTTCTTAATGACCGTGGGGAGTATGGAGCACCCATAGTTACCGACTAAATTACATCCGGATCACCTATAGTTTGAACCCAGATGAACCGTGTTCATGTGTAATTAATTCATATAAGGTCTGTAACGTCAGACTGTTCACACGGGAGAATCTCTGAGCACACGCAAGGAGGAACCATTAAGGACTCATTAAGTTACAGGGTATTCACACTCACTCCCAATCGGCCACAAAGTTGCGAATGCATTGACCTCCGAAAAGTTAATTTCATAAGTGGTGGCCATATACCCATCCTACCCAGAGGGGGCCTGGTCACCCACGGGTAGCCGCTCTTCAGTGATTTCGTAATTAGGAGGAGCCTGAACCGCCACGTAATATTTAGAATATCGAACTGGGGTAGGTGTTGGACCCTGCATCAGCTTTCGGTTACTTGGATGCCGATAAATAACTACCCAAAGTGCGTTCGCCTATACTTCCCGGTATTCTAGATCATACTCACGAGCGCCGGTCGCGCGACATTATTTACTGAAAAAAATGCCCGATGATCAAATGTCCGCGACGCGCCGAATATTAGACTGCTTTTCGGTTGCGTGGGCACAACTTTGTAACTGCTCCACTATCAGCCTGATGATATTTTTTCGCCGGGCTTCCAGTACGTAGAATCATCGATATTTGCAGGGGAACAAAGATGCTGGGTGTCGAGCTTCGGCTGTAAGTACCACCCTCAATTGCCACTAGCTTACCTTGAAGTGCGACAGTCAATCCAACTCTGCCAGAAACCTCCGAAGAGACTTGTGAAATCTGATTCCCGACGCGCTGACCCCTCGCCAAGTTGCATCCCCGCTTCTATCCCAACTTCGCTTATCGATATGATGGAAATTCTCAATAGCTCGCCTTGTCAGCTTATTTATAGAGAGCCTTGTTAAAAGAGAATAGCGCGCAACTGCCTAGTGTATGCTGTGAGACGCACCGACCACTGGCCCATCTAATAATTACTACCCTAAAGGACCTAGGGGTATTGCAGCAATTCGGTCAGTTGTGCATTCCGAGTGCGCACTCGCACATACGTGTCGTTCCACTGTTAATCGTCGGAGTCAACCCCGCGTGTTCAACGCTTGAGCGGGCCCACATCATGGATACGGCGACGGGGTCGGAACGCTGTCCGTAGCCAACGTATCACGGCTGACTATGTGCTATTTGGACTATCTGTCGATGCCAACCCATACGAGTTATAGCTCGCGAGCCATTTTCCTTGCCCAAATCACTGGCCGACACGATAAGAGACTCCATTTCAATTGGATCAAACGAGCCGGTCTTAAGTGTCTAGCTTGACCAATCGTTGACGCAAGGACATGGGCTAGCGGGCGCGGTACCGCCTCAGCTGCATTTCCCTTTGCATAGCTACATCCGCAGACGGAATACTAAGCCAATAGGCCTAATGTCATTGGCCAGCAGACCGAAACGAGCAGAGTTCTTCCTGGAGAATTCCCATAATATTGATCGGGGACGCGTAGAGAACTCTCGATCGTTACTGCTGTTGAGGTCGCCCGTACTGCATAGCTAACGGGCGCTAACGCCTCATCATTAGACCTATGATGTCTCGCTTCGATTACAGGCGAAAATTGGATAAGCAAGCGATCGCAAGGGATATTCGCCTTGGTCCCCGTGGGCAATCTCTCACTGAGTGAGACAGATTATACAAAAAGTTTCAGCTGACGTTCGTACCGATTCCTTGCCATCATCCTCACTTATCAACTTATTCTTGTCGAAGAACCAGACGCGATTTTGTCATCATAAGTGAGAGCTTTGTGTTTTTATTGACACGTAACTCGCGGTTGTGATGTGAATAGATTGACGACGGTTAAAACTCGCGCGATCTGTTTTTGGATCTCATCCCGGAGTCTCTTGAGTACACCATTCGCCTCCCCTTACTCTTATACTCCGACACCTTTGAAAGCCGACCGAACTATACAGTAGGAACTACTTTAGTTGGAAATAGGCAACCTCGAGGACCTTATTTCCATTCTTGTATACGGAAATGGACTGTTAGGAGACGGCCGAATCGAGGCAGTAGGGCTACGCGGGAACGACGCCGGCAAAGGACAGCATCACATTGTACAAGTGGCATATGAAACTTCGTAATGAAAGGTCAGGCTTCAGACTTGCTTTCTAAGCGTGAGAATGGGAGGAGGATTCTGGGCGAAACAACAGACTTCATCACCCCACTGGAAGGCCGAACGCTAAGCTTGAGCATGGAATTTTGATCAACGGTTTTCACCTTCTCTTAAGCGCTCATGATAAGCGTGCTTCCGTCGATCGAAAAGATTTATGCACCCCGCCAACCTTGGTGAACTTTATACTGCATCTCTGGATTAGGAAAGAGTGGTACTCGGCGCAACCGTTGCTACGTTAGTGGGCTAGAGCTTATGATGACGGAGCTGATGACGCGGGATCTGCATTCAAGTAGTACTACTGGCCACTACAGTTGGAGGCAGCGACCTTCCCACGAACGATCAAGTCGTATCTTATGATCCCGTGAATTGAAGTGAACGTACAGCAACACAGGTGAGGCTAACTACCCAGACTCATCAGGTACAAAGGTGCATGCTTTTAGTATTAAATCTGGTCAACGCGCGTCAGTCGGGCCACCATACCATATATGACTTAAAGTAACGACGGCAGTCTCTCGGTTGACTGCCCAACTTGGGACGAAAGTGACCTGATCGGATTGTGGGATTAAACGGTCAGGGAGCGATACGTCTTAATAATAACTGAATGAGGTTATTCATATACACCTCCCGTACCAAACCACTGCTATTAACCATTAGAGTATACCCCGGTACGAGCATGACGTTGGCGGACATAGGGCCTCGTAAACGTTAAGAACCTCAGGAGAAACTAAGGAGGGGCGCGGACGTTCAGCCTCAGCACCTTAAGACGCTTAGTATTTGTTCCTTATACTTGAAGGCGGCTGGTATAAGACTTCGTGGGTTTTAGGCCCTTGCAAACGTAGGTAAGCCGGATGTTAAGCGGTATTGCAGACACAAGTTAATGCAAACGATAAGTTAATTGTCTAGAGTTGATCGTTAGGTGAATACAATTGCAGCTTACCGGAGCGGTGATACATGAGTGAAATTCCCTACGTACAGAACCTTACGTCACGGCAGGCCCGATAGCTTTTGTGTACACTTTATTCCCCCGGAGGAACGCCCATATGAGAGTGGGCAAGCTGAACTACAGTTATAACGAGGATGACTCAACGTAACATATTAGACACGGTACAGACCTATCGCGCTTTCTGTTAACGCGACTCATACGTGGCTACGCGTTCTGCCCGGATAATCAGTCTCCGGGACCCGGCTCCCCGGGCCCCCACGCTCCTACCATCCGTCACAGACGTCCATAGTTTTGGGGTAAGTACAGGGATGCGTTATGTTCTAGCTCCAACCTTCAACCCCTGCTTGTTGTTCCTGTCGCGCTTGTCTTTACAGGTGAGACACTCCCTCTCAGGATGGGCAGGTCTGTAGGAAGCAATATGAACTGGGGCTACTGTCGCCGATGAGACCTAATTTTAGATGCCTCGCTCTCAATGATCATCCCAAAGACGCCCTGATTGAAATAATGATTTCAACAGCATTGGTTCGACAGAAAAAGCACCTAAGAGGGGTCAAACATGTATCGAAGTTCGTAGGTCACATGTACCTGAGGAACTGAATGTTGCGCTTGTGTGTGACTCGATCGCACGAGCGCATAGCTACGTGTCAGCTCAAAAGTTGAATGACCATCCACGGAGGGGGAATTTGATACCGTGTGATTACAGGGACCGGACCCAGCTTGAACATGATGGATTACGTCGAAATGCTAAGGGATGACAGATACACCTCTGAGTTCGTTCTTGATACTACGCAGATACCAGATGGCACAGGAGCTCACCGGCACACTGCTGTGAAATTATGCGCATTTAGGATCCAGGACGTATATCCAGCTACAGCGGGCTCACCGAACGCTCCTAGAGGCAGTCTATGTTTAAAGTGAGTATATGTCACTTATAGATGAAGACACGCTGAGGGCGAACCCTATGCGTAGTTTAGACAGACGTCAATTGCGGTACACATGCCGTAGTCTGGACATGGGAAATTTCCTGGAGCCGTGCGGCTCTACGAGTTGCTGGTCACACTTCAGCGAACCGGTGCTGCCGCGAATGCCGGATTATCTTGACTGGCACCGAACACGAGTGGAATCAAGAAGTTAGACTGCCCTGTCAATAGCGATGGAAGCTTCGTTTTTTCTAGCGTAGTTGGCTCACTCCCTCTTATGTTAAGTTACGGATTTTAGAAAACGCTTATTACACGTAGCAACGTACAGGTAGACCATCTGTCCGGCATATATGTCCACTAGTGCGCACAGCCTTTCGCGTAATTGGCACTAACCCCATTACGTCCGGCCTGCCGTCTATAAGTTCAAGACTGTTCCGTATAAGGTAGAGCACCATTGTACTGAATCACCACCGGCCCATCTTGTGGAACTTATCCTTCGATGTATAGTCGCGCGGGTCATGGAAGAAATGGCAAAATCTTGTGCCCGGGCTTAAATTGGCGAGCATAACAAGTAATGTGTGCAATTACCATATCTGCAACTCGTTTAAAAAACGTGTAAAGCGAGGAACGATCGTATTGTCGAATAGTTTGTGAGCAAGGAAATAAGGCAAGTTCTGTGCCAGTCTCCATTGTAACTCAACGTGTCGTAAACATGATACGGCTCGGAGATGTGGGCCTCTGTAGGGCAATATCCTCCGATTCGAGCGGGGACCTCCATTGGAACAGCAACGCAGCGAAATTTCCTCTAATGAACTCAGTTAGAGTAACAAGACCGTCGGCAGTGGGCCCCCAATTCCTAGAACCACTGTAACATGGGCCGACTGGGATTAGCCTGTAAGCTTCTGTTTCTGGAGATAATTGTCCTTTCGGAGGCTACTCTTTTTATAAAGCATACGAACTATACGTTCTACTCGAAACGACACGCAAAGAACGGAAGTAGAGATTTTACATTTTGAAAATTTGGCTTACAGATGTAAAGAGCCTAACGCGGCACAGTACAGCCGGGTGTGATTCCTGATTAACCGCCAGCGGGTATCCTGAGACGCAGCAGTCTGTACGAGCGGACATCCCACACAATGCCGAGTGTTCTTCGTGCGCACGGCTCGGAGCCCCGCCGGGAATTTTAGCACAACATACACTCGAACCAGACTCATTAGGTTTAGCAGGCGGAACGCTGTTACATATAACGGCCCCCCTGGTCCAGGTGTTCAGTATAAGCTAAAAAGGTTGATTCTCTACGGCCGAGTCTGCCGAATCGCTCCGCGCCCGAAATTGCATGCAGTTTTTAGGGAAGGTCCTCTCAAGTTTTAATATATCTGTTCGCGACGGTCGTCATGACAACGTGTGATGGCGAAGTTGACCTTGATTGGATCGGAGGGAACTCGGCTCGGCGTCGCCACTTCGCCTAGGTGCTTGCTGAATAGATATATAGAACGCGATCGCTGTGTTTCAAGGGTCAACCGGAACTGTCCGTTCTTCGTGGTGCTCAAATTTCGTGACGGACATTGAATGGGACGACGTGCTTAGCCGACGGACTACTGAATGCGCGAGGTACCGGGTGTGTCAAAATAGAGCAGGCCGGCACGAAGTTAGGAAAAATATGTATAAATTCCAGTTTCTGCGGGTTAAGCCCAAATGTCAGAAGATAATATAGGCGAATTGCCGATGGCGCCCGGGCCGCCCCAAGATATCCTTAACGGGAGGTGTAAGTTACCGAGCGTATCAATGGACGCACATCAGACTTGCGACTTCGCTACCACGAGGTAGTAGATGGTGCACTGATAGATATGGCCCGAGTTTTAATTCACACGGTTACGGCTCGGCAGATGTACACGGTATATAGATCCTGAGGCACCTTCTGAAGATATGCTGGACCGCCAGTGTGTTCGCAACGACCGCCGGCCGTGAGTCCTAGATCCTCACACGCTTTGCGTGTTAAGTAGATGGCTTCGATTTTTGTACCCCGCTACTGTCGAGCGGGATGTGAACTCTTAAGGCTAATGATCCGCTGTGACGCTACCCCGTAATGGGAAACTCAATGTTTGTGGGAATAAACGAGCAGGCAGACTAACGATTGCTTAGCAAGAGAATCCAATAACTTTAGGTGCAGGTGAACGAGCTTTCTACCAGTTATCGTAGCCAAAGATGGATTCTTAAAGACCTGGGCTACTGCCCCTTTTAAGCATCGCACTGGTCCGAGCATGGAGGCTAAATAGGTTAGCACCCCAGGGGAACTGTCGGCTCGTACGAAGAAGGCTGATGGGCGTAAAGTTTTCAGTAGGTAAAGCGGGGTCCCCAGTCAGCTGATTCAGCGGGTAATCCGTTACCTACCCTGCCCGGCTTTCCGACCACAATCACCACTTGGTCCAAGTTCCAATGTTGTTAGCAAACCTCAGAGACAGGCTGATGGCGATCCTAAGTAAGCGCACAGAATTCTTCTGTATGTGATTGGTTTGGCTAAATGCTTTGGCCGTTTCGCGAGCTAAATGGGAGTCAGAATTGACCACATAGCGCGGTCTACCCAACAGGCGTCCCTCTATGAGAAGATATGACTCAGTAATTAGTCCTATAATCGCTTCTGCTAGAATTTGCACAAGTACCCTCAATCTCGTTGTTCATATTACCCTTAAGATCAAAGATAAGAGCGGACAGCGGTACCCCGCTAACCTTGGAACGAGTCTAATATGCGGTCCCAGAGTTTACCCAGCATTAAGTTTTCCAAGCTGGCCCCAGTGCATGACATTCCCCGGACGACCACTGCGGGACGAGATCTCATGTTCAGAATCTCAGATTCCTTTCTGGCCATAGTATGCTTGAAGGGGTAGTAAACTGTTCTTTCCAATATCCGCACTCGATCCGGATGATGAGGGGGGTTTCTACTGTGTAAATCTTGTTTCGATCGATGACTGCCGGACTAGGGACTACGGAGTTGGTAGGCTCAAGACAATGAGCAGTGTTCAAAGGGGGTGAAGCTGACATCTGGGGATGCACGATATTAATACCATCGCCTAGGGGTCAGAGACTATGGCCTCTGTATAGTGCTAGGGGACGTTTTTTATATCCCTCGCTTATGCTCTAGCTAGGGCCCGTACGGTTGGTTGCGGTAGCGGCGTAATCGAAGGCCGTGCGCCTGGCGACATGGGGCCAAATCGACAAATGGTGTGCTAAGCTACATGGGGTCGCACATGACCGTATTGCGCGAAGCTCACGGGTGTAGTAGCTTTGTATACCGCAGATTTAAACGAAACTTGATATCTGCGCGTAGACGATTTTGGACTGGGCCAACAGGAAAGATGGAGTTCAAAGCGGTCGCTTCGTATACCCATTGGGCGTGATGCCGGAAGAGGAGAAAACTAAATGACTGTTCACTCGGCATCACGGAAGTGCCCATAGGAATTCGGGTCCGAGGGAAGGGCGGTTCATAGCCAGGTTCGTTAAAACGGAACCAGAAAGTGCTAGTTGTTAAACTACAAATAACGCCGGTCCGGACTAAATCACACCCGAGCGAGATATAATCATTTTCTATTTATAGGTTTAGAAGAGACCTGTGGTTAGAATTTCAATATGCCTATTTTGGGTCTGTTCAAGGTTGACTGCGAGCTTTCACTACAATAATTCCCTAGACAGCAATACATAACTTTAGAATTGCTAATCGATAAAGAATCCTTCCCGTGCGCGAGATAAGAGATCTTCAGCGCATCCAGAAAGACCCTGCGTGTGAGGTCGGCGGATCCGGAAGAAGCCTATGAATGAGCGCAACCTAAGAATGCGCGACTTTTTGTCCCAAGGCCAACACAAGTCAAAACTGCTTACTGACCGCGCTGAAAATGGTAACGTACCTATTTAGCCACAGGAGGGGCTCAATAATTTAACAGGTTGAGCCAGGAACTCACTAGGACTAGAGTGGAATCATTCAAGTAGAGGGCGTATCATACACCTTGCATTGCTACGGTCAGGAACGGTTGTTCCATCCATTGCACGCCTGGACTAAAAATCACTTCAACCTGCAAGGCTGTACCGATATATCGTCATAGTAGCTCATCTAAGGCTGCTGGGCACGATCGTCATATCCGAGCTAAGACCGCGCGCTCCCTCACCGAAAATTGTGTTTACAATTTCCGAACACGGACCGCACCGCTGGTGACAACAACATGGTCACTTGTCATGGGTTCTTAGTGGGCACCTTCATGCGACCTCGATACAGCGGGAATGTAGGGAAACAGATCACTGCCTAACTACCCCGCGCGAGGACGTTTAAACGCGGATACTGATTTACTGGGCGGCCCGGGAGTCACCAAACGGCATAAACTACAGGAGTGAACGAAGCAAACCAGTTAAAGAGCTCGACGTTCGTGGGGCTAGGCCCAATCGCCTTTCCGTGCGTACATGTCCGAGCTACGTGCGTAAGGGCTCTCTAAAATCGCAGACCTAGTCGAAAGGGCCTGGGCTAGCATGTAATCGTCAGTTAGAGTCCACGCGGTTCGCGGGCCGTGTGCAACCGTTAGTTACAATGTTGAAGACAAATCAAGTGGTAGGATTAATGAACATTTGTTAATGAAGGAGAATCCTTCGAGGAAAGAGACGCTATCTACAGTCCTTTTATTAAGCAGCCAGGAAGGGCTCGGGCCACCAGGTTATGAGAAGATGCTTAATTCCCGGGCTGCAAGACGTATTGCTAATCTATAATTTGCCCGTGGGTGGTGCATATTCTTACGATAAGAAGCGTGAACGCAGTTGGCGCGCCTCAAATAGAAATTGCCTTAGTTCTGCCATAAAGGATCTAGATATTATTAAAACTTTTGTGGATCGGGACTCCAAGGGCATCGACTAACGATCTCTACGATCACGACGAATCCACAGGATCGGTCACGCAAACGCAAAAGCAAGATAATCCGTGCTAACAAGGTACTGACCACTTGCGCGGACATTAATCCTCACTCCAGTCACATGTGCACTATGATGCGGATTGAAATTCTACCATGGGTAAGAACCTCGTCTAAACTAGATACTTACCCCCACCTATGAGGGGGGGACGGGTTGGTATGCTCCCCCATGCTAAGATGGGGTCACGGTTTTCATATCTTCAGTCTCTAAGCTTTTCCTGAAAGTCCGTGTTATGAAACCAAACCAACAAAGAAGTAGGGAAGTCAGCAGATAGTTGTTAGGGCCATACCTAGCACCTAACCCCGGCTTATAGCACAAAAAACTCATCAACAGTTCCCGGCCAGCTCACCGCACCAGTGAAGGGAGAGGCTTTAAACACACAGATAGCCTATCCATGATAGGTCTTCTTTTGATGAATTCTAAGAGCGGGTGACCGCTCGACGGCAAAGGCTCCGCACAATCAAAAGTGATTGGCGCAGAAGCTCTTAAAGAGAACATAACGGCCGGACAATGAATCATCCTAGGGATCTCTTCGTTCACTTCCCAGTTCCGTGGGGAGTCATTGGTACTACGTCGCACCTAAGTTTGAGCTAACGGAAAATTCGTGAGTTAAGTTACCTGGTATCTGGTATCGTGTAGCCTCAACAACTAGTTACATGGTTGAACAAATAAAGGGAAATTATCAATGTGCAGTTGGGCGTCCTCTAACTGCTGAACGGGGTAGCGATTGTTATGCCAAGGCCAGCATCACCTAGTAGGTATGCTGTATCGACCGTCACCTAACCCCGTATGCCAGCTCCGTCCGGTGTCATAGACAACCGCGAGTCTTAGATGATGTGTTCCGAAAGTCAAAAGTTCATGCATGTGAAGATAATTCCGAAATGGGGTAAGGGCCGGTTTCGTTATCTCTGGATCTCTGCTCTACCAGATTTCCATAATAAGTTAGTCGAATCGGTGCTGGCGCACGTTCAGACATGGACTACAAACCCGTTGGTACAATAATATGTTCGTATCGGCTAAGAAGCCTACACTAACATCCAATAGAATAAGTAGTCTCTCTACTAGATATACCTGATCAGGCATCACTATGGGTTTGATGTCGCAAGAAATGGATAAATCTGCGGATTTATACCCACGTTCGATGTTACCAAATAAGAAGAAGCGCTTCATCTGAGAGAACGAGTAGTTAAACTGTGGATCACGGAGACGGCACGTCGTGCCTTATGCATTAGGGGACGACGCCAACGTCCTGACAGTCGAGTTTCGCTTTTCCGGGTAATGCGGTTGGCTTGGAAATGGCACACAATTTAAAAGGCATAGAGTAAGAGGACCTTCGATGTGGCAAAACCTGAACATAGGAAGAACTCACACGCAACCAAAGGAATCCAGACAGCACTACCCAGACGGTTAAAGGACAGAGCCCATGGTCGCGGGAGATATATCAATCGCGGAAAGTCCGACTCAACGGGGTATACAACGACATTCAAGTTGACCCCGGGCCTGTCGTGCCACTATACGTTAGGGACTCGCCGGGATGCTCGTCTCGAAGACCAGACACTCCCGCGGGTTTTTGCGGGGAGTTGTCTGCCTTTGTTTGCTCGAATAGCCACGACTATCGTAAACTTTTTACTTTGTCACATTGCGTCTTGTGATACTCGTGTTCATAATTTTTCTCTGTTCCAAGCTGAAGTTGAGAATACACACCCTTGACCAGTTCCGGACTTACGCCTTTCAACCGGACATCGCGTGTGAGGCAGAGAAACTGAGTTCCTCAGTGACGTTTAGGTTTACAAATGACAGGGCGACTTGGTAAGGTTATGGTACTTAGAGCACAGGATATATCGGATATGCTGCTCCCCAATTTGAGGGCGGAATTCGCTCAGAGACGGCGAGGACATCGCCGCTCTTCGTCAGCGTATCAGTGACAGTACTGCGTATTAAGCCCGAAAGCGGTGGACGGAGCGAATGGAAGCGCAAAGAGATTGATTTGGACCTTAAGTGGAGCTGAAAAGACAATCCAAAATTCGACATTTTTTCGAGTGGGCATGGACGATAGGGCTCGACGATTAATAAAATTACGTGACGCCACTTCGGGTGCCGGAATTGCCGAATTTTGCGATTATGTGTCAAGGGCTCTTGTGAGGAAGTAGAGAGGCGACCGACTGCTTGATGTGTCGGGCAACCGGACAGCAGAGCTACCAGCGTGACCAGCTGAGCCTATTCGCATAGTTTGTCATCCTCGTCGTGGTGGTGAACGGGTGATATGACTCTCAACGAGGCACAGCCCAACTACCGGGGGTCCTATGATTCTAGGACAAAATCAACGATAAGTGGTGCGATAGCCTCAGTCCCTGTGTATGATGACGTCTTATTCGGTCTGGCATCTAGAGATTATCGTGTGGTAATTATAGGTCTGGTATCGGCCTAACTGGTGCGATTTCAGCCCACCTAGTGGAGACACCTGTCATTTTTCATGGAACCGTACGGCGTCAGCTGTAATTCATAAGCTTGGAAACCGACACGTTGTTCATAGCATCTCGCGGTTAAATGCATAAACTAAGGGTAGAGGAGAGTAGCGTATCTCAGCGGAATCCGATGTAGATCGCAAGTAACCGCCATACACCTTATGGGTCGGTGGAGAAGGTTATGAGAAATGAACGTGGTGTAGACCTACACCGAGGTGCGAAAGCACCTTTCCGCCAGTCAAGTACTCCTAGTGAACGCACCTTTGACAGGTATCCCGACCCCTGATGCGCGTTAGGTCTTAGATGTAAAGCACCCTTGGTCAGCCCCCGAAAGCGTCTAGTAGGGTCAATTTCTGGAAGGATCGCATGCCCGGATTGGTTGGTCGTGTAGAGCGGCTTGAGAGCAGGAGTGGTACTTTGTGAACCAATAGCTAGTAACGCAAATGTTGAAGACGGTGTGGCCTGGATGCAGACGAACTGCCGTAAACTTATGAGCCAAGTCCTGACATGCGGGACCGTATAGTAGTACTGGGCCGCGATCGCGCGTTTCATACGTTCATAAGGACAAGGGTCCCAGGATCAAGTGCGACGCGAACATCGAGACCATAGCTATACAAGACGTTAGTATTATACGTGTTTGCGCCATGAGAAAGACTATCTGAGCTGTAGTTGATAACAAAAGACACTTGTCCAGTTCAATGTCGTCCTGTGTGCTTGTACACATATATTGGACATCGTTGAACAGGGACGAGTGTCCGACCGTAGCAGAGTACTTGCATACTGAATCACAATGTGGTGAACATTTTGGCAGCTATGCACCCCCCTTGGCGTCCGGTCCTATCCACACTTCCTGTGCGACGGGACATTGCGCAATCACTACCACTGTATTACGGTCCCATATGCAGTCGTGATCGCTGCGTCAGTGAGGAAGGACCCGATCAGCAAGGAGACACGGGACTTGATTTATAACCGTGAATCGCTCCGAACTCCGAGAGGTGCATACGCTTTCCCGCGGCTGATTAAAAGTACTGTGTGGTGGTTCCAGAGAAGGACAAAATTAACAACATTCAAAGCGACTCTTATGAGTAGTTGAGCACGCGGAGGTATTACAGAGAAGTCCGGCAGAAGAGTATTACTGCTATTGACAGACCCGCCTCTTGGGATCTGCCACTGTATGCGCACTGTAAGACTGGAACGCATGAGACATGAGCGTTAAGGGCCATCGGAATGCAAGGAGGGTTACGAACAGTAGGGGCATAAACAGGGTCCTATCTACACGGAATTAGTACGGTGGTCTGTGTGCTAAGTCTCTCCAATGTCGCTAAGACCAACGGCGCTTCGTACAAGCTCGTTCCTGAAACGATGAAGGCCCCTACCTCCTTTTATAGATATGCTAATCGGGGAAGTAAGACATGCTGGCGACATCGGTTGCGCTCATGTCACTGTCAATTAAGGCTCTAGTTCCGGCTTAGTTAGCTGATAGAGATGCCGGACGGTACCAGATCCGAAGTAGCTAACCCAGTGGAAATTTGGCTGTTGTCGGACCATTAATATCAATGCAAAGCCGGAACTCGGGTAATCAGGAGAAAAGATCGGCTCGGGCGGCCTACACACGAAGTCAGCATCAAGTCCTCCAGTTTAGGCGTGGTTCTGTGGCCTTCCCACGGCTGAGTTCATTCCGCCCTCGTTCAAGGGTCGAGTGTTGAGGACTGGATATCGAAAAGCGATGTTGCCAAGAGGTCAGTACCTCTATTGCAAACCCACAATCGGCAATGGACATCTACTTCTTGATGCGGAATAGAGGATAATTTGAAATTAATGCAGGTCGGTGCCTTTCGCGCCGGTGTCCCGACGCAACACAGTGCGAGATTGGGAATTATACCGCTGCTCGCGCTTTGTTCTTCCGTAGGCATCCCTGGAGCTTTGCATCCAGCCTGTTGAAGTCGCTCTTGGATTTCCTTGCATTAGATGGTGCCACACCCTTGGCCCACCCCGGTTGAAGGTGTGATCACGTTCCGTGCTAGGGGACGAGCCAATACGGGCACTAGGTTATACGATGTGGAACGAAACGTGTGTGATAACTAGTGACGGCTGGGCCGAGAAACTTAAGCTGAGTTACGGAGAGGCCGTGCCACAATCTGTCCCTTCGTCTTGCGGTCCGCTTCGAAGTACATGTGGGCTTCGACCAAGTACCTCGACACCGGAGCGACGTGGTGCTTGCTCCCATCGTTCCATATGCACTTTTGTGAGATTACTGTGGTTTTCAATACGTTCACCCCTGTCTAGCTTCGGGACCCCACTGCCGCTTGGCTTGGGCCATCCCACGCAGTATGGTTACTCCATTATCTTAACGCTAGTCTGATATTATTTAAAGAGTGAATACTACCAAGTGTGTTCAGCCTAGGCCTCATGATGACACTGCTCATACAGTTTACTGTAATGACGACTAAGAGAGTGTAATAATGCGACTCCCGGTGCCAAATAGTGACCCACAACTCACAAGGAGTCCCTCTTTTCAGATGGGGTTTTTGCGTCAACTAGAACACAGCCGACAATTACCCTAAAGGAATCTTATGCTGATGGTAGATCAGAATTTCAGCGCGCATGCCACGCCCACCCATACTATATGGATCGTCTCGGTATAGGCCATCTGATATTCTTTCTATTCTTTCCCTTATCCGCACCGCTGATTTCCGACGACGCTCATCCTGAATACGAAGTGCACAGCGTAGACCGCTCCACCAAAGACTAATCCGAACTAGGGGGATAACAAAGGTTACGCAAACCTACCTGGTAACTAGGTCAGGAATATGAGCCTATCGCCGTCACGGTATAATTTGCATAGTTCTTCCGGAAGCGGCGTTCCATCCGAGAAAGGGACAGTCAAGGTAATACGGCACCCGAACTTATCGTCACTTGGATTTTTGGAGTAGGTCATCCCAGTTTCAGAAAATTGGCTATTAGAAGTCCTTTAAAAGCTGAACACAAGCGACCAGTTTCAGGACGGAAGTAACGAGGAAATAGTACACTCTCCCCTAGCGGTTAACGAGGGTAGCGGGTAGCCTCGTTTCCGAAGATCCTACTGAGTGCCATTTGTCCACAGCTCGGACTAATACGTCTTACAAGAGTCCCTGCTGGCTCCGTGACGCCGCGGAACGGGTACTCCAATAGAGAAATCGTCAGAGCGATTGCCATCCAGCCGGATAGTAGTCATATAAGCACATCAAACTCTGTAGGCTACGTAGACAGGACGCAATTCGAAGAGTATTGTAACAAGTCTTGTTCATCACGATATTCCTTCGTAATACGAACAACACTAACATGGCAGGCACTAATTTACAACGACAGACGTAGTTGATAATGAGTCGTTTACATCGTGACTATAAAGCCTCACCGTTTTCACACACCTTCTAACTATCTATGTGTGAGGACTGAGTAGATCGAGTATCGTACCAAAGGGCTTGAGAAGAACCATCGAGAATTACTATCGGAACACAGTCCCTAGTCAGCAATATAATCGCTCATTAATTGGAGTGGTCTAGTTCGGCAATACACTGTCATGCTCGGCCTCAGCGCCGAGCGACTCCATACATTTAGCTCATGTTCCTGAAACAAGTGGTTTGGTCCACACAGTACGAAACGTGTATGTGAAGCGACAGCATAAACTTCGACACGCTATAAGAGTGCGAGGCCTGTCCGACCCCTAATCAACCAATCGTAGGCAGGCGGTTCACAATCATTGACCAATCAATGTTTGGCACGATGGGTTCATTACTACTCGGATGGATGACCCCTGTCGTCTTCTTCATAAACTATGGGCAAGGGCGAACTTTTTCGCGGAGCATTCCAGAGTAACTGAAATGCTTGGGATCAAGCGGGACAGCTTGTGCGACATATATCATCTTTTTAAAGGCCAGTCGTCCTTGACATCGTTAACCGCGTATTGCACAGCAATACTTTTAGCGTCCAGATGGTAATAAGATCTGTTGAAGAGGCCTCATTAGAGGCGGTATCTTGCCATTAAGCGCTCAGTTCGCCTGCGAGTAAACGTACCACCGTCACGGCTAGCCCAGAAGGTACAAAGTATGAATCAGATCATAGTCAAAGTGCAGAGTTTGGGGCAAAGTAAGCCTCTCTAAAAAGACTATGGATTTTACACTTTTTTTACTAGGCGGCTGTTACCCATACGTCGGGATCCCGCTTGTGCTTCATCTGCAGTCTGGACAGTATTGGGTACCACCTTCTAGACAAGCCCCACGTCAGTATAACCCGCAAACGTTAAGTACTCTAGGATGAGGCGTTTGACAAATTCAGTAAAAAGAGATAAGGCTACCTTGTACAATTGCAGTGTACTTGATGGTGGTGGCATGCGTCGCCGAACTGGCGTGGGACTTTGCTGTTGTTGCGGCACTTAGATCAAGCCCGAACTCGTGCAGCCCTCATCAAACTTGGACGGTGCGTTACGCAAGCCAGCTAAAAACCCACATCGTAATCTTAGATCGGCTTCTACTGGCGAAATATTAGAGATCCCCTTTCACGCTGTTTGATACGTTCAAACGTAGCTTTACCCAAAGATGAGGTAAGCTCCAAAACCTCTGCGTATTGATTCGCATTAACGACATCACCTAATAGATTACTGAATAACAACCGCTGGTCAGCTCCGTATTTTTTAGGCAGTCTCAAGAACGGCTCTCTGGAGAGCATGAGGTACCCGAAGCCCCCGCCTTCTCGTAAGCTGGACGTTAATTAAGATCCCCAATGTTAATGCCGAAGGACTTTACGCTTTACCATCTAATATCAACAAGCACTACTTAATAGCGGTTCCAACTGCCACTTTGGAGTGGGGATCCGCGCGACCCCTTCTGTTTTCGACGTGGGAAAGATTTTTGCGCTTACCACCTTAGGGGTACAGAAGCAATGGGGGCAAGAGATTTCTCGCAGGCTGGACTGGTGGAGGACTCTCGCTGCACGTCTACCATTGCAGTCGCGAACGAGGACCATCGGACGATCTGCAACTCAAACTATGGACCGCACAGTAAACCCGCTGTAGTCGTCTGCGCTTCTTCAGCGGAGTAGGAGGGACAGCAAAACGAGACAAACTCTCTTCTGAAGTATTCTTAGGTTTTTCCGGTAAAGTCACGTAGGTAAAAAATTTAAATTAATAAAAGTAAAATAAAAATAAAATAAAAATCACGACGTTTCGGAGACAACACAAGCTTCCGTCTTCAGGTGGAACCGTCACAGCACGATAGCTGTATCAAGTGAGAGAAATTCCAAGAAAACAGTCCTTGTATATATACTGGTTCAGGGTGGGAGGAGCCAAGGTAGGCCCTGAATATTATCTCTTCTGAAGCCCTCTCCTTGTGGCCAGCAACAGGACTCGACGTGGGCACTTAGCCCCTGAACGTATCGCTGCCATCACGCGCAATAATAGACTAGTTGGGGTCCGGCAGTGGCACGGTGGGTTAGTCCCGCATCGCGTGACAAACCCAGTGGACTCATTATGATTCCTCGCCACGGCGAACATGAGTGGCGAATGATATCCAAGCCAATTAGAGACAGCCTTTTCAGCAGCCAACGCTAACCAGCATGGTGTATCCTGGTCAAACATGCCCCCGCAACTCAGATTAGCACGGTTGGCTACGTACGGTGTGAAATAAATTCAACATACATACAGTACATGCAATTGGCGTGGGGTGGTCATCGATGCATTAATCCAGCAATATATTTACAAAAGACTGGAAACGCTTATTGTTATTGTCAACCCATAGCTATTCTTTTATTGAGAGCTATTTTTGTGATATGAAGAATGACCATTGCCCCTTTTGGGCCGTGTTATGATTCATGTGTTACATTTTTTAAAAGTATTGGTGCTTTATGCGCCACTGCCAAACGCAGTTTCACAAATAACCCATTGTTGTATCTGTACGGTATATCACGTGTCCTCTGTGTTTAGCACAGTGTTGTGTATACAAGTTTAAAGAACATTCTAGCCTTGCACAGCCACCACGCCCACCCATGTTCGTAGCTTTTCAGCACTTTTCCACCCGCAGGATATATTTATTGGTCAAGCAAATTCACAAACTCCGAGACAAAGTGCGAGCGCTCTCCTTGACATGTAACCAAAGACCGTCTCTTTTAGTTGCCTGTAAATATCTAACGAGCAGCAGCAGCAACAATGGGAGACTCATAAATAACGCTCGGCACAAAACCCGGCACGAGCATGTACGTACGGCACGTTGGATTTTTTTTCGCACCGTACGTACCCAACCGCACTTATTCGAGGTGTGGCAGAGGGTGGGGGGGACAGCAAACAAAACGCAAAAATAAGTTCGAACGAAATGAGTTTTTTTATCTTGAATTTTTTTTTGGGAGCGCACAAAAAAACCTGCCGAAGTTTCACCCGGGACTGCAACAATCGCCCATCGTCAGGAATTCACTTTCCATGCCTCGTACCCCCCCGCCGCCCGACTCCCCGCCTGCCTGTTGCAATTCTCTCAGCGCGTTTTTTGTTCTCTCTCGATACTCGCTCGTCATTACTTTTTGACTCGTCGATTGGATTGGTCGCCGAGATGGTCGGCCGTCGCTTTTGGCCGAGACGATTAAACGATTTTGGGGGGCCGCCGTTGTTCGGGTTCGCGCAGAAGTCAACCGCCTCTACTGAGCGGGAGCAGCGGGCCGGGGAGTGTGACCGCCGGGACCCGCTCTCCCTGGGCTCCCATGCAGCAGCAGCAGCAGCATCCTCCCAGGTAACGAGAACTTACTACGCAGAGTGGCGGCCCCTGGTGCATACATCGGTGCGGGGGTCACCAAAAGTCGGGGGGAGGTGTGGGGGGAAGGGGGAGGGAAGCAGGTGGCTGTTTCCCATGACCGACCCCCACGTGTATCAGTGGGGTTCTTTTTTGACGTTTATATTTTGACTTGTATGTACAGTCTGTTGAACTTCTTTCGCTCCGTACGTAGCCGACTGTGCCAACCACTCCGTGGGGCCTGGCTCATGAGTCGCCACCACTGATGACACGTGACGTAGATATCGAAATAGGGCCCTACATTGATAACCACCCAAACAAAAACGTTCATTATATTTTCTCCGTTAAATGTACATAAAATAACATGTTTTGGGAGTTTCTCTAGGGCAGGGGGTGGGTCGTGGCGGCGATTGCCCCCCATGGACAATTTGCAACCGAGTGGAGCTGTAGGGGCCCAGGTACAGTGGTGGCTGTCGTGTTCATCCCACAGACTGCGGCGTGCGCCGCTGCCCGGAGACAGCTGCAGGATCGACCGTGGGATCGACCGTGGGATCGACCGTGGGATCGACCGTGGGATCGAGCGTGGGATCGAGTGCCGGGAATGGGCAGCAGATGCGCGCACGTCTGGCAGTGTCGCCGCTGCGGACGGATACTCGCTACGACCACGAGGTGGCGCGTCATGTGATGCCCCATCCTTTACCTGTACACGTACAGCCAGTGCTCGCCGTCAAGCCCAATGTCCGTGGAGCAGTGCCGAATTAAGCTAGTGAGGGGCCTGTAGCATATGTTTTCAAGGGGCCCTAAATAAATAAAAAACACGTAAATATTAAAACACACATTTTTAACTTGCACAGTAAGTAATTGTATTTTTGCATTTGCTATACAGCCAGTTAATACGACAAATCGCTAACCTTAAACACCCAGTCGTTCATAAAAGTTGAAGGCAGTGTAGTACTATAGTAATAGAGCAAGTGCAGAATCACTGAACTGGAATTGATAGCTTGAAAGCATTTAGCGCGGGGCCCTTGAAAGTGCGGGGCCCGTAGCATATGTAGCTACTTTTGCTACGAGGATAACCCGGCACTGACGTGAAGGTATTGGCTGTTGTTGGTGTTATCCTGTCCTAGCGAGCCAACAACAGGACAATATAAAGTGTGTTGTTGTTTGGAAAAAATAGAAGAAACCGGAGAGGAAGACCCAACAGAGAATGGTTTGACAACGACATGAGAGATTGGTGCCAGAAAGATGTGGCCACTACTTGGGCACGTTGGCACTACAAGACAGAGAGGAAAGTGGAAACAAATGACGAAATGTGCAGTGGACACCTCCGGGCTGTCTGCCCATGGATTGTGACGATGAACAAACACCAGGGGAGCGATCATATGGCCCCATCTCATCAGTAATCCTGCTGATGTTCTGATCAGGAGATTTTGCGTGTTGTGGGTAATGTGTGGGCACTCCCGCTTCTTCCAAAGATATCTGGCGAGCGTAGAATATTAGGGCCCAATTACCCTTTAGAGGAGCTCTCTCTTGACCTCACCCGGGTGGAGAGGGCCTTCCACCAGCGATGGTGTGAGCAGGACATTGCCGAGCTGCGCCTCTACCCATTGCTATGTTGGAATAGGGAGAGAGAGACATTCAACGTTTGCCGTAACTGCGTGTCTTCTAAATGTTTAAACTGCACGCACTCGTGTGCACAGCATGATGTTTACCAAGGCCGTAATTATAATATATATTGGAGGGGACACATCCCCCCAATATTCAGATATGATCAAAATGTCCCCCCCTATCTATTGCTATACAATAGATTTCTGTTCACATGATTGTGGTTATGGTTGTACTTTATTCATCCCTAGTCTCTGCCATTACATACAATGAAACAAGAAAAGGTAAAAAAAAGAAAAAAACAGAGCAATGTAATACAATACACTATTTAGACATTGTTGTATAAAATAAATAAAAAGTCCATCCTATGTGCTAGTGTTTTTTAAATATATTTTAGGCAGCACGTGCAGGAAATACGTTTTCAAATTAAGATTTTTTTCTGGGGTTACCCCCAGACCCCCTGTAAGATTTGGTCCCCCCCCCCAATGTTGACTCCATGGCTACGGCCTTTATGTATACACATTCTCTGTAGTCCCGAGTCCACTTTGAATACTTTTGTTATTTGTGGTGGTGGGGGGAGGAATGAATCAACTGAAAGACACACACTGACACCTAGTGAGTGAGCTTGGACATTACATGGCATGCGTGCATCGAGAGAGACACGTGCAGTTTGTTCTGCATTTTGGTTTTAACATAATTTCGTGTTGTCCTTACAGTATTATTTAATTGTACTTTTAAACGAAATCACTTTAAGCACGAGTGAGGAATGCCGGTTGACAATGACCGCTGTGATTCGTCGCGTGAATGCACGCTGACGAATGAATATCCTTGTAAACGTATTTATCAAGGTTTCCTAAGCTGGGGGGTTATGTCTGTGTCCTTTGTTAGGCGAGGGCATCGCTTGAGCAAGCAAAGGGACACGTGTCACGCGATTGTGAGCTCATGACTGAGAAAATCACCAAACTATCACATCAGCTCAAGGTACGCTGGCGATTGCACATACACAATTGAGAAAAAAAACACATTTAATTTATGTAAAAAAACAGTACGGTACTGCATTTTCAGCAAAAACAAAATCATTACACAGAAAGTGCTTGCAACAAATGAACCGCATGAACCACCATCACGCGACACTCCGGGGGTCATCCTCGTAGCAGCAGCAGCGGCGGGGCTTTTGACTGCTGGCCTTCGAACAAAGGCGGCGGTGGTCTTCGCATCGCACGGCGCTTTCAGATGCGCTTCCGCGGCCGTCTGGAACGCTCCTCCCGATATTGGGAAGCCGCTGGAGCAAAGCACTTTTAAATCTAGAGTGAAAACTCTTTCTTTGTAACTACTTTTTGCGATTATTTTGTTGTACCTCTCCCGCACTTCCGATTTGCACGGTTGGCAACGTACGGTGCGAAAGAAGTTCAGCACACATACATACGATCATTGTGTTTGTGTACATGTGTGTCTGTGTGTCTGTGTGTGTGTATGACTCGCGCCTCTCCAGGTAAACCAAGAGCATCAGCGGGATCTCAGCTCGGAGCTTTCGAAGAAGAACTCGATGATGCACGAGTACGTGAACATCAACTCCACGTTGCAGGAGACCACCATTGACCTGCAGGTGGGGAGCAAGAGCCCACGAGTCTCCGGCACTCCTCAAGCTTTGTGCTTCCATGCATCGTCCGATCACACAGCAGTCCGCACGCGGGAGAGGCCAGCATGGCAGTGGCCACCCTTCTCTAGCAGGCCCGGCTCCAGCTCCTCGCAGATGGTGGTGAGGGGGGGCAGTAGAGATGTCAGGGGGGGGCAGTAGAGCTGTCACGTGGGAGGGTGGAAAGTTGAGTTGTTACGTGGGAGGGGGGCAGTAGAGATGTCACGTGGGAGGGGGGGCAGTAGAGATGTTACATGGGGGGGGCAGTAGAGTTGTCACGTGGGAGGGGGGGCATTAGAGTTGTCACGTGGGGGGAGGGGAAGTAGAGTTGTCACGTGGGAGGGGGGTGGGCAGTAGAGCTGTCACGTTGGGTGGGCAGTCGCACCCTGCTAGTGCTCCAGTCTTGCCTGCCTTGTTCTTAAGGAAATTGCTGAGCTTTTCAGTTGGTTACGTCGTGTGCCTGCACGGCAACCGTATTCACGTAGATCATTGACAGACACCATGGGGGAAACACGCGCTGCACACAGCTCATTCTCAATCATGAGCGAGGTGGCGACATCCAGAGATGGATGTAGATGACCACGTACAGGGTCGCCCTTCTATTATGACATTGCACAAGTACTTCTTTCGCACCGTACGTAGCCAGCCGTGCTAATCGGAGGTACGGGGGTAAGCAAAACGTGTGCGGCATGCGTGCCCCCCCCCCCCGCCATCTCCTTTTCAGCGAGCGCTCACGGACACCACCCTGGGCAACTGCAGACTGCAGGAGGAGGTGAGGAGCCTCAGCGAGAGCAACGCTCGGCGCTTGCGGGAGCTGCAGGAGTGCGAGGGGCACCTGCGCAGCGCGCAGCGCCGCGGGCAGACCCTGCAGCTGCAGGTGAGAGCGGCACTTCGAGGGCACCCGCTGCACGTGACCGGGGGTCGGTCATGGGCCGAGTTTGGTGGGGGGTGGTGGGGGGGCATGAGGAGGCAACGCCCCCCCACCTCAATTAAGATTAAACTTATATTCGTTAGGTGCACCCCGGAGATGCCTAATGTGAGGGACAAAGCGAACCCCTGCCCACTCCCCCACCAAAAACATCAAAGTCAAACTCCGAGCTACGGGTCGGTGTTTTTACGACGGGCTTCGTGGCCAATGTGCGCAGTGCCCCCATTCAGGCTGGAGCGGCCTTGGTGGGGGCAGAGCAACCTCTGAAACTTGGACCGTGAACGACTAAAATGATTTAAAGTAACAAAATTATTTCTGTGCTTGGGTTCCATTCTCGATTCGGGGTGCATTTCTGTGCGGCGTTAGTATGCCTCCTGCGGGTTGCATTTCCTGGCATCGCTAAAATAAACACACAGAGTAACCGGTGTTGGCCAAACGTCCCAATGCTGAACATTTACCTTCAATTTACTCAATTGAGATTACACACAGCAGCAGCAGCATTGGGCCTCCTACTGCAAAAACTTGGCAGGACCCAGCTAAAAGAGAGTCTTGAGACGCAGTGAGGCTTTTCTGGAAAAAAAACACGAAGAAAAAATAATAATGCTAACATACCATTGGAACCTCCTTTGCCAGTAGCAAAATATGATAATTTATTTTTTACCCTTTTATCTGGCAAGAAAACTGACACCTTTTAAAAAAAAAAAAAACGACTGCTGCTGGTTCTGGAACAAGTTCTGGCCACTGTCATTCACTTCCCACATCAGCAACATTTACCGGGAGCTTCTTGCTGTGAGCCACAATGCGGTCCCACTGCGCCAACCCCGCTGCCCAAAGAGGCCAAATGCGGTTGCGTTTTGTCCACGTTCGAGTTTAAGTTTGATGTTTTGTGTAAACCAGGTGAGGCCTCGGGAAACCAGGATGAGTCTCGATAATAAGAGTGAGCAGGTTCACAAAAAATGACTTAAAATAAAAAAGGTAAAGTACAGCAGTGAAGTAAACAACAATCGCAACAAAAAATTTAAGCAAATACACTCTGTCACGTAAGGAATGAATATGTTGCACGGATATGAATCATCGTTAAATCAAAAATTGTATCGGGCTGATTACCCCCAGATAATTCGTATTACAATCTATAAAACTGTAGGACTAATATATAAACAAACAAGGAGACGTGTCTAAAGGTATTGCAAGTGAGCTTATTATAAAGAATGGATCGTTTTAGCATGAGATTGTGATAAAGATAGGAGGGACATTTTTGGAGTGGTGGAATTCTAGGTATTTCGGGCACTAATAGCATTCATCTAAGAATAATAATCCTCACGGCTACGTGCGGTGCGTCTGTCTCTGTGTGGCCGGTGGGCAGGTGGAAGCGTGCCAGGAAGCCAACGAGAGCGTGATCCGGGAGACTACACGCCGCCTCTACGGGGAATATTACGCCCAACTGACGCAGCAGGAGAACCAGCACCGGACACAGATGGCCGAATTTCTGGTGCAGTGTTTAATATTTTGACGCTTTTTTTTCGGTGCTTTTGATAACTTGAGAACCACGGTAAACTCTTGATTCACGCAACGGGGCACGTGCCGGCTGTTACGTTCGGTTGAGCCCGTGTTGGCTCAGATATTGCCCCTGTCAGCTGTTAATGTGGTCTTGGCCAATTGTGGCGTTGATATCTAAGGCAGATGAAAGCCCCCGGCAGGTCATCGGCATCAGATGTCATTGGCCCTCGTAACGTTCGCAACGTTCTGGTTATCCTCCCAGTCATCTAGATCTATCCGCAATGTCTTGGCTGTGTGATCACAGATAAAGATTTGGCATATTTTTCATAAAACACAACAAAACCTCCTCTAAGCCACAAATGTAACTGAGACTCTGCCCCCTATTGAGGTGCAGCCCTGCAATTGCGCGCGAATGCCACCGCTGGCAGAATGGTCGGTACCCACTCGATGAAGCGAGCCGCTCAAGAGGGTATTTTTGGCCTACTCTTCCACTCTGGCCAGACCTTCCACTCTGGCCAGACCATTACGACATAATTATCCATTACTGAATGTCTAGAATAGTACTGCATTGGTATAGTTTCAGAGTTTGCATGGGGCTGCTGATTCCCCCAAACCTCCAATGCATCGATCTCTCTCCCGTGCCGCCGATGAGTCCTGCGCGGGAATTGTGTCCCACTCCTGAACCCCGGCGGTGGCGCCGCTGCTACTACGCAGGCCCGGCAGATGGAGTACGAAGCGCGACTCCAGCGGGCAGACGCGGCGCGTGAGGACACCGAGCGGACGCTGGCCGAAGTCAGCGGAGATCCCGTGAGCTGGAGAGGCTGCTCTCTGGCCTGCAGAGTACTGAATCCCTAGTGCGATTCATCCATAATGTCACCAAACCGCCGCTGCAGCGGTTAGGCACATTGCATTAAGAACACCAAATCTAGAACCAGCGAGCTGAGTTTGATGGCCAACCTCGGATAACTTGTGCGTGTGTGTATATTGAGCTTCTTTCGCACCACCGTACATAGGCCACCATGCTAATCGGAGGTCCAGGTGAAGGACAAGAAAGTAAACACAAAAAGTATCGAAGTTATTTAAAAGTGCATAGCTCCAGTGGCTTCCAAATATTGTGGGGAAGAGCGTTCTAGACGGCCGCAGAAGCGCATATGAAAGGGTGTGATGCAGTGTTGGCTAGCCAGTGCAGGGACCTTGTGGCTACCGATGGTTTTCCACTGTTAGCCGTGTCAAGCCGGGACCAAACCGTGGCTCCGCTGACTTCGCAAACACCTTAATCTGGCTCAGAGCCAAGCAAGGCCAGGTCCAGGCTAACGGTACTTCTCATTGCGTGCACGCGGTCAGTCGGCGCACTGTGGGACGCAGCGTCACCACGTCACACGCACCCATTGCGACCCCGTTCACTGCCTGTGATGTCAGTGGCACGGATCGGCCTCTGCGGTGGAAAAAGAGCCTCGCACTTTCTGATCTTCGGCGGGCTGGCCTGGCACGGCCCTGGCGTGGCCCGGTTGCAGAGTGGATGTCGTGCGTGTGTGCCTCCCCTAGGTCTACTCAGTCTCAATTGAGTACCCGGTGCAGTTTGTAAACATCGCCACTGGGAGACAAAGGACGGCCGGGCGTGGTGTTGGCCACCCACCCCCTCGTGTGCCACAGTGCCGGCCTTCAGAAGTGCTCGCTAACAGCACTTGCCGCAAAACAGTCTGTCAACGCTATGCGGGGCGGGGATCTTTGTTTGTGCGTGCGTGTGTACTCACAGGAGAGGGAGCTGTTTCTCAGGCGGCAGGAGGAGGTGGAGTCTGAGCTGTCATTCATCCAGGCACGGCCGAGTGGCAGCCAGGACGAGCAGAAGAGGTGAGCGCTCGTAACGTGGCAAGCGAGGTACAAGTTGCGGCAAATTCCTCCGATTGTCTGCTTCCGTGAAGCTTTCACCCCATTATCTCCAAATTCAAATTTGTCTGTATTTGACACACGTGTAAAACAACTCCCCGACTCTCGCTTGGCCAATAGCGGCAGCTTGCTCATTCCCACCGGTCGTAGCGTGAACGACGCGCATCTCGGCCGCTTCCCGTCACGTCACTTGCGATCGCACCGGGGTATATCGCCGTTCCCCTCGAATGCCACATGATCCTCACCTTCACCATTATCATGACGGCATGCTATGCGTTTTACTAACATTTATTTTGTTTTATTAACAGGCGTACGTTTAAAATTTACCAAACAATTTCAGAAGTAGCCCTGTGAGTCTGCTTCCGTGGGCTGTTCTCTAACACGAAGGGTCACGCTGGTGCCTAAGAGTTCCGAATGGATCTCCGTCTCGTGACATGTCACCGAGCACACGCGGGATGAATCTGGGGGACAATGACAATGAAAATATTCAACTTAAAGAGCCCTAAATTGGTCAAATGCAGATGTCTTGAGGTCCTCTATCCCAATTGGCCTCCTGTCAAACTCCCTGCATGCTGATTGGCCAACCGTCAGAATGTAATGGCGCTGATTGGTCGACTCTCGCCAAACGGCTTTCCCACACGTTAGTCTAGAATCCGTGACAAAAGCCTCCCCACTTAAGGTCACAATGAGTGCCATCGTCCCATTGCTCGTCTTGAGATTGACTTTGCATTCGCTCTTCATTTAGTCCGGCCCTCTGATTGAACGCTCTTGCAGGTACGAGCAGCTGGAAGGCGAGGTGGCCTGCCTGCACGAAAAAATCCGACATCTCAACGGAATCATCATCTCCCAGGATCGTAAAATAAAGGGTGTGTTAGAAAAGGTGAGAGAAATGCAGTCCTTGTATTTCACGTGTTTATATTTTCCTTCTAAATATATATGGTAATCCATGAATAGTTAACACTATAATAATACTGTATTAATAATATAGAAACGCCAACATTTTTATAGTTTTTTTTTTAGGATGTGTTGCTGGCTTTGTTATGACTTGAATAAAAAAAAATACGTTTATTTTAAATCGGTAACATGAATTGGTATCTTAGACCTCTCACCTGGGTCAATAAACAAAATAAACCCGAACTTGAACCTAGACCTTGATTATGAAAAATGCAAATCGTGTAACCCCATTATAGAGGTTTTTTATGTTTAGATCACACCACCACCTGACACAGCCAGTCAGTAAGGCTTGCCAACGCAAACAAAACACACCGTTACCAGTACAGCGCACCGGTTGTGTGTCGGAGAGTAACCCCACAAGATTTACTATTCAAGCACCGTGACGTTTCGCCGGTAATTACAACCTGCATCATCAGGCGACAGCCAGAACTGTGGCAAAATCTTCCTGCTGTTTCGGTCTTAAAATCGAGGGTGGGAATAAATGTGATGTCGTCACTTGCGAGCCCGTCAGGTGCCAAGAGCAGGGGGTGGGGTTAGGTGTGACCCCGGGCGACGACGATGTCGCTTCGTCTTTGTGCGCATTGCGACAGGTGGAGCGCTTGCAGTGGGAGCTGCAGCAGAAGGACGCCGTGATTTCGAAGCTCCAGCAGAAAGTGGCCACACTGGAGTCTGAGGTAAACATCGATTCACGTCGGCATGCACATCGGTGAATCTGCATCCAAAAAACAAAACTTGCATACGCACCATCGTGTTTGTCCCCAGAAGTATTTCATTTGCTTGTTTGTGCTTTTTAGGTCTAGTTTGTTGTCCTTCCCCCCCCCCCCCCACCGCACCTTTGATTAGCACTGTTGGCTACGTACGGCACGGATGAAGTTCAACGTACATACACACATTTGCAGTATGGAAGCCGACTCGTAGCTATCAGGGAATATTGCGTTTGAATTCTTGAAACGTGTCCATTTTTGCTCTGGCTTATGTCCCCAAGTATTTTGCCAACCCTTTGATCAATTTGGCTGCTTTTCAATCGGGGTAAGTCCCTAATAGTGTCACGACTCTATGCTACGGGTTCAATTGCATTGGATCATCTTAGCAGAATAATTAATAGTGCCCCCCCTCCTCCCCACCCCGTTAAGGATGGATGGACAGGCCTTACCCAAAACAAACGCCTCAACCGTTTTTTGGAGGAAGTGTTAAAAATGCGTCCAAGCCACGGCACGCGAAATAAAAATTTGTCCTCACAAACAAACAACGAGATCCGGCCCAGGGGGTATGTCCGATGTGGCGCTCGCTCGATGCCCTCCCGATGACTCGTTGCAGAACGCCGCGCTGAAGAGGAGGCTGGAGGAGCAGAGCCGCGCGGTGAAGACATCTGAGAGGTCGACGCCCAACGTGTCCATCCCCTCCTACCAGCCCCACCTCCCAGCGTTGACGAGGTGAGGCTTGGCCGCACAGTCCGCCTCACACGACAATGGCAAACACTGTGTTGTGTTGCTCCTGTGGCAAATGCTGTGTTAGTAAGACGGGGCAAATGATCCGCAATCGTGGCTGCCGCCTGATGAGGCCGGTTGTAATTTTACCGGCGAAACATCATACTCCAATCGTAAATGTTGTGGGTTTGCTGAACTAGTAACGAAATGGCACGTTTTGTTGACGTGACAAATTTTACAAATTGGCTGTGTCGGGTGGTGGCGGGTTTAACGACACGTATATTTACGTGATCTAACCCAAATAAAAACTCTTATGGACGACGGTGGTAGTCGCCAAGCGGCACTGATGTGTGTGAGGTGAGAACGAAGTGGCATCTACTCCAGGGAAGGCACGCAACATGCGAAACGGCATCGTGGCAAAGGCTCACTTGTGGTCTCAGAGAAAGACCCATTGTCTTGGATGTCTATGGATGTTTCCCGGAGTAAAATAAATCTCACCTGGTGTAGCAGCGAGCAGCGAATGCAATTAAATGTCTCATGGCACCGCGCAATTTGTGTCCGCAGGAGGCAGTGGAGTGTGGAGTCGTCGAGCGAGAACGGCGACTCGCCCCTGGCAAGGCTGAGAAAGCTGAGAGCCAGCAGGGCCCAGCCGGACCAGGCAGCAAGGAGGCCGAGCGCAACGACTGACTGACGACGACGAAGCTCCTCCTCGTTCACACTTCACGAGCATCGCAGTCTCACCCTCCACCATGCCACAACCACCTCCCCCCGCGACAAACCGCGATATGACACACTGTGGAGTTAGCGCGCAGAATCGAGCAACCACATGATCCAATCTGCGCCAGGGAAAAACCACGCGGCCAAGCCGAGCAGTAAAGTGCCCAGAGCCAGCAGCGGCAGCAGAGAGGGAAACCTTTAAGAGGGCAGCCGTCCAAGACAAGAGGTTGCTTCGTAGCAGCATGTGACGGGAGGGGATGGTCTGTGGTCGTGCCGCGGACTAGATGATTCTTTAGTCGATATAGGCTGGCTGCTTGACTGGCTATGTATATGGAGTGTCCATTGAGGTGTCATCCATTATCAAAGAAGTGTTATTAGGCAGCTTGAAGTCGGTAGACTACACATACACACGCTTGCTCGTATGCATATTTTATTGTACGAGTCTCAACCCTTCAAACCTTGACATGTGCGCTGTGGTGTTGGTGACGCACTTGGCTTTGAGGCTGGGAGAGATCCCCCATGTTTGTTGCCGATTGTGATTGTTCCCATTATTATTGTTCCCATTGTTATTGTTCCCATTGTGATTGTTCCCATTGTTATTGTTCCAATTGTTATTGTTATCGTGATTGTTTCCATTGTTATTGTTCCCATGTGATTGTTCAGATTGTTATTGTTCCAGTTGTGATTGTTCCCATTGTGAATGTTCCGATTGTTATTGTTCCTATTGTTATTGTTCCCATTGTGATTGTTCTCTTTGTAATGATTCCCTTTGTGATTGTTCCGACTACAATTACAATTGTTCCGACTACTATTGTTCTGACTACGATTGTTCCGAATGTTTCTCTCGTGTTGCTGTTGAAGATTACCCCAGCTTTTAATCTGACACCTGGTGGTAACAAATAAAACACGTGTGTAACAAATGATGCCAACATTTAAACTTCCTTCTCATTAATAATATTAGTAATACAATAAATAATTACTTAGTAATTTATTATACATTTATGGATGCTTTGTATAATATGCAAACGTTTTAATGGTCGATCAGATGATTCATGGTCCAGGTTTTCCTTCAAAGTGGCATTTGTTGCAACGGTAGCAGTGCCCTGATTAATATGAAGCCGACAGGTGACTCGAGCGAACAACTTTAGCTTCGTCAAACCCACTCACCAGCCCGCATCATTCAGACTGTACAGCAAAACCTCATGAGCGGAACGCGAGGTGAGCACCAGCAGGGCACGTTGTGGACAAACGCATCTTTAAAACCCGACGAGTGCAGGTGGTCGGCAAGAGCACCCGCGTTACCTGCAGGCTCCGAGTAGGCCAGGGGGGCTCTAAACACACCGCCACACGACTCTCTCTCTCAGAGCGACCGCATCCGCGATGTGCGAGCGACGATGCAAAGCATCTGTCTGGCATTCCTCTAATTTCATTTCGAGCGTGAAATTTGTGGAAGAGCTTCTCCAACGTACGAGCCTTTTGAAATCTTAGTTTTTTTGTCCTTTTATTTTACGCACCTTGAAGATGTATCCGAAATACAATATACGTGCGAATTTTTTAAAAGTCGGATATTAAGAGACTTTAGGCATTGTGTGTTGCTTCAATATACTATTTGTATATGATATGGTTTTCCCCAGATGCTGCCCAGCCTGCCTACTACTGGCTAAAACAGCAGTTTGTTTCAGGGAAAGTGCAATAGCTGATACCACAGAGCTATTCCGACAGAGTGGGAGGCTATTACAATGGTTTACTCATGGCCTGCCTTTTACTGCCAGATTTAGAGGTCCAGAATTCAACAACCCCATCCATAAACATGGAGTTCCTGGAGCGCTCTTGAGATATACTAACCTCTTGATTTTTGTCTGGCTATGACAACTATAATACGAGATGATGGTTTTGTTATCATTGTTAATATGTTAAGGCTGGTCTTCGTTCCTAAGTAAGCCTGTGTTCGTTTTTAGCAGTGGCGATTCAATGCTCAACATTGAGAAGACAACACAGTTCACCTCGGGTTTTACAGCGTCACGCCCAGGTGGACTAATTGATCATTGAAGCACAAAGGCAGTGTGTAGTGTGTAGTGATGCTGCACCGGTGCTGGTTTCCCACCAGACCGGTTCTCCTGGGAAGCTACGTGGGCAGTGCGCACCCATCTGCTGAAGAAAGTGCTGAAAATTAAGGCACTGTTGGCGCATTACAGTTTGTCGGTGGTTCTCTTTGTGCATCTGTGGGTCTCTCTGTGAGTATATGGGCCTCTGTGTGAGTGTGGGTCTCTCCGTGAGTCTATGGGCCTCTGTGTGAGTATATGGGCCTCTGTGTGAGTGTAGATCTCTGTGGGTCTATGGGCCTCTGTGTGAGTCTGGATCTCAACGTGAGTCTATGGGCCTCTGTGTGAGTGTGGGTCTCTCTGTGGGTATATGGGCCTCTGTGTGAGGTTGGGTCTCTCTGTGAGTCTATGGGCCTCTCTGTGAGTCTATGGGCCTCTGTGTGAGTCTGGATCTCAACGTGAGTCTATGGGCCTCTGTGTGAGTGTGGGTCTCTCCGTGAGTCTATGGGCCTCTATGTGAGTGTGGGTCTCTCTGTGAGTCTATGGGTCTCTGTGTGAGTGTGGGTCTCTCTGTAAGTCTATGGGTCTCTGTGAGAAAGCACTGATGATGAAGCCATTTGCCAGCACATTCCACATACTCAAATGACTCCACCTGCACACTGTCATCCGCTTAACTTTGTATCATATTTTATGTGTGTATGTTATATCAAAAAATATGTGTGTGATGGTCATGGAGCATCTGAATGGGGTTTCAATCGCTTTTTAAATCTCACAAATTCTCATCATGGAGGAATGGTAATTCTGTCCAAATCGGGTGGAAATTCCAACAATCTGAGCATAAATGAGGAGGGGTTGCTGGTTTGCGTCTCCAGAGATTGGTTGGCTTGTACATATTCGAGGCTTTTAAATTGACTTCAGTAACCATCAAATTACATTAGCGGCAATAATCATAAATAGATCATCAACACGTTTGTTAACATTGTCTTAAAAAGAAAATGTGCATCATGGGTGACATTTTTGGCAGTGATACTTCATAGGGCATCACAATGTGCGGGGTCGTGGGGGTTATTTGACTTTACCACTGATTACTGTTGTGTTCCTTTAAATAGGTTTAACAGCTACAATTGTATTATTTGGTAATATTACACACTTGTTTGTTTTTCAAGATAAAGCATGTTTTTGGTCGAATTTGATTGTTAAAATAACAGTTTTTGTCGTGAAAACAGTTGTTTAATGCCAATCTCCAGCAAACGTTTTTTTGTATTTACCGTTTCCACGTTACTTTTTGAGTTGTAGGGGCAGATAGTACTGCATTTGTATAAAACCAACAGTTCTGGTTACGTTGAAACTCCGGTTTAAGTGCGTTTATTTTCAATTAAATGACACTTTCAATCGGCAATTTAATACAACTGCGCACCTGGTGATGATATCCTAAATAAAAGTTTCCTTTCACGTCCCAGGTCTCTTTCGCCTATGGCCCAGGTCACTACGGATTGATCCCGCATCCTCCTGCACCCTCTAGCCATGAGTGCTCAGGGTCTCCTTCACATTTGTATCTGTGCAGGCACCTGCCATTGGGAATGTTCCCGTTCTTTTTGTTTTTTTCGGTAAAGTCACGTAGGTAAAAAATAAAATAAATGAAAAATGAAAACAACTCAATTAAATCACGACGTTTCAGGCGCAACACAAGAGATCTCTTAGACATCTCTTAGACATCTCTTAGACACACTTAAGCGGTTGTGCTTTCGCTACGTTGTCCCCACCTGAAGACGGATGTTTGTGTTCCGCCCGAAACGTCGTGATTTAATTTAGTTGTTTTCATTTTTAATTTATTAAATTTTTTACCGACGTGACTTTACCGAAAAAACCAAAGAGTATATGGATCCTTGCAGTCACGAAAACTTCAAATCTAGAATGTCCCCGTTATGAAATCGTCGTCGTTTATCATATTGTTATTTCAGATGTACTAAAATCATTTAAAAAACATAATTATTTAAATGTTAACTTCATAG
The DNA here is from genome assembly GCF_018977255.1 of Callorhinchus milii. Lineage (NCBI taxonomy): Eukaryota > Metazoa > Chordata > Chondrichthyes > Chimaeriformes > Callorhinchidae > Callorhinchus > Callorhinchus milii. Next base: position 86,275 of record NW_024704937.1, read on the forward strand.
TAATTATTAAAATGTATAAATGTATATAAAGTAAAAAACGAAGAGGAATTTGAACCCTCGACTCCATTCTTGGCAGCCCCACGTGCTCCCCGCTCAGCAATGGTGGTGACGTCACAGGACGCCACGTGGTGTAGTGACTTTCTCTGGTGGTATCTGATTTGTGTAAAAGTCTGACAACTTTTGTTTAAACCGATTCATATTGAGCGTGACGTTTGAAGTAACGTCAATCTTTAAAAATTTGAACATTTTACTAAAAGTGTACGGCCGGCATTCGAACCTATGTCTCCTGCTTCAGAGGCAGCCTCGACACCACGAGGGCCTGGTGGAAGCCGCAAACCGTTCTGGTTTTGAAATCGTCGTTTTTATTATTTATCAATAAAATAACCACGTGAAACACGCACCCTTGGACGATTGTTCTCCGTGCATAAACAACGCCGAACGTAAATCTGTAGTTACTCGAGACTGCGGACTTGAACCCGGCAACACTAAAATTGTTCTTAACTAATTTTCACATTGGAGGGGCACTTTCGCCAAAAAGACATCATCAGCGTGAGGGCCGCCACACATTTGAAACCCATTGGGGTTTTAATTCTAGATTTGAAGCTTTCGTGACTGCAAGGATTCATATTGTTAGGTGTTTTCGGTAAAGTCACGTAGGTAAAACATTAAAATTAATAAAAGTAAAATAAAATAAAAAATCACGACGTTTCGGAGGCGTGTGTTGCCTCCGAAACGTCGTGATTTTATTTTACTTTATTAATTTTAATGTTTTACCTACGTGACTTTACCGAAAAAACCTAAGAACATTGGGGGTTTGGCAGCAGCCAGTTGGCCCGTGGGCCTTGCAATGAAGAACACTGTGCAAGCGTATGAAATGTATTTTACGTGGCAGACACTTTCAAATGACTCCCACAGCGGCTTGCAACCGTTGGAAGTGCGTTAAAACTTTGACGACGCTTGGAGTTTGGAACAAAGCTGCTTCAAGGCAATAACTGGTACAGAGGTGCCCCTCGTTCCAAAAGTTATCAGCTGCCTTCCAAGAGTGGTTCGGTATGTATTTAAAGCTAGGATAGTGGACATTAAGGAATGTTACGTTTTGAATTAGAAAAGTTAGTGCGCTTGGGCAGGACACGTCGCCGATTTTTTAATTATTTTTTTACCAAAGAGAGTTTCATGAAGTAATTTCAGGTCACCTTGACCCCTGGATCTGGGCAGAGTTGGCATGCCAGTCATGGGCGTTGTTTGACCACACTTCACCGTGCCGGTCAGTGCAGGTTCAAAGGGGAAGGACCCAGGACTGATTAGGATTTCTCTCCCCACTGTCATGAGGTGTGGCCAGGAATCGAACTCCGGGGTTCGTAGTGCAGCGTGCTGACTATTGCGCCATCAGATGACCCCCCTGTAACGATTTATAATAAAATAAACAACTACAAATTGTTACATCTTATGAAGTGTTTTATTCAACAATTGACAATACAAATGTGCACTTATTTTTTAAAATCTAATAATATTCGATATGCATGCTATAAGAGGTGCCATACATTTGTCATGCTCGTGTTTCTGTAAATAAACGACGATGCATAATAATTTCTCAAATTGCAAATACAAATCACCAATTATAATCTTACGTAGAAAACCCTTAGTATGTAACCCAATCGACTACTCTTGGCACGCACACACACGCATGCTGTTATCGGCCAAAAATTTAACGGAAGTTTTAAACAAGGCATTGTTAATACTTGTACTCCTTAGCAACTGTACGCATAGAGCGACATGACAATGTATGGCACACAAGGCGCTAATGTTAATATTGGAATTTTGCATCACTTATTATTTTCCATGTCCATTATTGCCAACATCTGCAAAAAAATATTTAGTACGTTTTTTTTTAAGTAGCAAACTTTCAACACTCAACATGAACCATCCCAAAAGCAGACAACGATTGTATATTCACCCAAAGTTTTAACCACTTTTTTACGAGCAACCAGCATTTGGTTTTGTAAATTGCCTGCATATTAAGACTTTCAGCTACGGATTCTGCAACATTACCCTATTTTGCTACTGCTGCAAAGCTATCTGGTCCTATTTAATAATGTAGCAGTCACGTTGCACCGCCGCTGAAAGCCTAAGCGCATAGTGGAGAGATGGAAAAGCCAGCATTTCATTAAAGACGCTTGAGAACTGAAACGTTTAAGATCAAAGGTGAAGGTGGAGCTCTGCAAGCTGCTTTCTAATCAAACAAGATTAGTGGGTATACAACAATTGTAAAAGTTGCATCTGCACCGGCGTGTACGCGCGTACATCCAGCGGGCTCTGGGGGGGGGGGGGTCCCCATCTGCCTGTGTGCGTCTTGCGCAAGCACCACCACAGACGGTGGGAGAAAACATGTTTGGAAAGGGGGGGGAGTGCTGAAATAAATTTGTGGGGGTGGATTTTTGTTTAAAGTATATACTACAAAATTATTGGTAAGTGAAATATGTGTGTATGTGAATATCAATCTCTGAAACAAAAGAGAACGCAAGGCGATGGACTTGACATCAGTGTTATGTTTGTGTATTTATGTTGAACTTCTTTCGCGCCGTACGTAGCCAACCGTGCTAATTGGAAGTACGGGGGGGGGACAACAGCAGCCGTGACCTTGCGTCGCTCTCGCCGGCTCTGGCTCGAAGGTGTTTTCCTGCAGAGGCTGCGTTTGAATGATGCGAGCGAATAAACTGGCACAACGCGGTATGTGGGGTGAGGCGGGGCGGAGGGCCTAAGTCCTGGTTTAGCCGTAGCTACCCGCGGTACCCTTGGGCACCACCAACAACCACAATGGGGCCGCGCTCTCTCGGCGTTCGGCACGCGGTCGCTCTTAGCGGCTGTTCGCCATGTGCACGCGCACAAAGGAGTCGAGGCGCTGGATCCGTTCCATCAGCAGGTCGCTCTCCCGCTCGCAGTGGTCGAATAAGAAATCCAGCGGGGAAACGTCCCAATCCAGCTCCTGCGGAAGAGGACGGCACATTAGTCACCGTACGGGACGTGGCGCATGCACGTCGGTGGGTGGGTGGGCGCGTGGGTGGTGGGCAGGTGCGTGGTAGGTGCGTGCGTGTAAGTGGGTTGGCTTGTGGGGCCAGGAACAAATACAGGCACGTCCAAAAAAATGAAAGCTCATTCCCAGTGTTATGTTCGTTTGATGACATCAAGCCCTTGGTAACAAGCCAAACCACTTGGACTCTTTTGGGGGCCTGACAAGTGGGGGACGACACACCTACATTCGTCGCGAGAACAGCCACTACCTCGACCATACCTCCTTGCAGATCACGAGGACGGGCTCCGTGTGGTCAGTTTGAACAGATTTGCTGGAGGAGAGGGCATCGCCGTCCACCTCCAGGGCTTGCTCACTTCCCATCCTCACGTCCGGCGCCACGCTCAGCTCCGCGATGGGCTCCGCGATGGCCTCCTCCGTGAAGGGCAGGCCGGGCAGGCTGGGCAGGCCGGGCAGGCCGGGCAGGCCGGGCTGGCTGTGCAGGCCGGGCAGGCTGGGTTGGCTCGGAACGGCGGCGGTGGCATCTGGGAGAGGTGGAACGACGGGCGTCGCATGCCCGCTGTTGCTCTCTACGCCATCCCACCTGGGCAGAGAGCAGCACAGCGTTGACAAGTGCCCCCAGGGTCAACTGACAAGAGACAAAGATACCCCGTATAGCCTTCACATACTGTTGGGGCAAGTGCTGTTAGTGAGCACCTATGAAGGTCGGCACTGTGGCACACGAGGGGGTGGGTGGCCAACACCACGCCCGGCCGCCTTTGGCTCCTAGTGGCAATATTACACACCGCACGAGATACTCATTTGAGGCTGAGTCGACCTAGGGAGGCCCAGGACCAGTTCAGGATGACGACAATGACGATGATAATGACGATGATAATGACGACGATGATGACGATGCGGGATGCACAGAGTATTGGACCGTCTGGCCCTAAACAACAAGTCCCTCTGCTTTTGACAATCGGCGTGTGCGTAGTTAAAGCACGAACATATTATATGAGGTGGGAGGGGAATAAACAACAAACCCTGTGGCCAGTTTGCTCTTTTCCAGCTCACGCTCAGACTCCAGAAACTCCACCAGAAACTTCAACCAGAAACTTCATCTCGTGGATCTGAGGAGCAGAAACTCGTGTTACATTTGCCTAAGTAAAGCGACTCCTCTGCTTACGAACATTCGACTTACGAACATTCAGAGATACGAACAAACCTGTCCGTATGCCCAGCTGCCTGTTCAGACCGAGAGGCGTAAGTTCAACCGTCACGCAACAGATGGCGGTGGTGGCATCTCCATCTGCAGAACCTGAAGAACCAGTGGCATCTACATCTACAGGAGATTATACAACTTTTAAAGCCATTCCCCGTGTTTACGATATATGTTTGGAGTAAAGTTGGACTTACGAACAAATCGACTTACGAACAGATCTCTGGAACCGAACTCATTCGTAGTTAGAGGAGTCCCTATAAATTAGAATCTCTTAAGTTCGGAATTATTCAGTGTATAATTTTTTTTTACATTTATAAAATAAAATGCATTGCATGCATACGAGAGTGTTCTTGCCTTTGTTATTAAATTATTTTGTATTATAGTCTATCTTATTCCTGATAGACCCTGATTATCCAAAGTGTTGACTTTCCCTATCTTTTAGCAAAATTACTGGCACGAGGTTCAACTGAGTTCTCCTTAACATCAATTGTGATGAATAGCAAAAGGAATGAATCATTATATCGACTTCATGTCAGGAAGTCCACATACCCACTTGCATTACTATTTTGCAGAGTGATGCTACCCGCACAGCCATATATTTAATCAGTCATCGCCCATTTGAATCCGTGGCCTTTCAGTGGTAGTACATCGCTGTGTTCGGCATGCTGATGAATCCCAATCACGGCAAAACTAATTTACGTCTCCAATAACACAAACTGGCTGCCTTTTGAAAGGACTGTCAGCCACAGCATTGAACTGTATCAGTGAGTAAAAAAGCCATGCTGATATCATCTACAAAGTGCCGGTTTACAGCTGCGCACTGACGCGTCACAGTAACAACAATGTAATATAATCCCTAATTTCAATTGTGACATTGCATCCGTCGCGTTCGAGCGTTGTCTGACCTCATACTTCAGCTGCGAGATCTCCGTCGTCAGTTGATGATTTGTCATCTTCTCCTCGCCGAGTTTCGACCTCATCCCCTCCATCTGGAGCAAGAAGCCGGACACACCAAAAGAACCGTGGGTTCACATTCACACACGTGGACTCTCTCCTACCAGCACGACCAAGCCACCGCACATCAGGGCTAGTGTCCTCTCGCCCTGATGTCATGAAGGTGGTCAAGATGGAGAGTATATTCCATTGGCTGTGTGGTGGCAAGGCCCCTAAGATCTCCCGTGGGGTCAGTGGATGAAACAAGCCTCTATTCGCGAACGACTAATGCCCACCTTTCACCGCACGCAATTTTACTTTTAATGCCTACCAGACGTTCTGGTTTGGCCACCACGATAGCCCTGTTTATTAGACCGCCTGTCCCAGTTGCCCAAAGCATCTTTTAGAATCAGGATTTTGTCCTGTTTAACATTTCTGGCCTCGTGCAAAGCATCTTTTAGAATCAGGATTTTGTCCTGTTTAACATTTCTGGCCTCGTGCCAACTCACGTTATGGGCAAAGGTGGGGTGTGGCGGGGGGCGCTATCCAAGCAGTGGGTGGGGTTGGCAGAAGGGTGGGTGGGGTCTTATGAGCAGCAGCGGATGGGGGCCACCTTCGGGAAGTTGGGCGGGGCTAGTAGCGATTTTGTGGGCGTGGTTATGTAAAAGTGGCGTGGTTATGTAAAAGTGGGCGGGATGACATCTCGTCGCGCGCTCTCGGTTGGGCCTCCCAGCAATTCGGTAGCTTTTATTGATTTGCACGCTGCTCGTGGCCTACCTGGGCCACCAGGTCTCGGATCTTCTTTTGGTGCGAGGACAGCATGTCGTTGAGAAGGTTGATTCGCTTCTCCAGGAGAGCTCTGTCCCAGCCAGGTCCTCTGCAATTCAATTCATGTTAGCCGCAGAGGGCCCTTTCCCCGTTGACGATGGTGCGTTTGAATCGTAACTACTTTGTGTAAGGGACACCGATGAGGCGCTCTCCACAAGTGATAAACAAAGTGACCGGAGGCCGAAGGATGAGTTACGAGCGCGGATACACGCGCCAGGTCGTGGGGTCGGGCCGGCAGCACGCAAGGTCAGGAGCCCTGATTGGCCACTCGATGCTCAGTTCAAAAACGTTGACCTTTGTAGCACTGAAATCGTCACACTTAAATGTGAATATTGGTAGGTACTGAACAGTAAGTATAGCTGATGAGTAACAGTAGCCCAAATTATTATTTGCGCAGGAATTGTGGTGTTTATTTGACGAGTCGTTACAATATTTACCTTATAACTCCCTCTGAGTTTATTTGAGTGACAGTCTGCAGGTCTGTTTCCAGAGCTTCACACTCCTTGGCCGATTCCCTCAGCTCCTGAGAATGAAAAAAAGAATCCAAAGAAGTCCAACACCAGTCTGACACCGCCAGCCGTCAGCCCATCCCATCCGATCCAAGCTCACGTTCATTGGGAGCTTGGACCATTCCTACTGACCAGTGTGAAAGGTGTTTTCGGTGGTTGTGTACACAGCATGAGGTGCGCCTTGATACAAACTCGCAGCAGTAATTAAACCTCTGTTCTGTTTAGTTAGTTTTCTTTTTTACAACTTAGCTTTGCAAACTAGGCTTGCGGTTTGAGGATATCAAGCTGCGGGACATCTGCAGTTGTTGTCTAATGGCTGGTCTTTTAATGACCATAAGAGCATAACATTGTCACCACCACCTCAGGCTCATTCGTGGAGATTGGCTCCAACCAATTCTCAACGTTCTTTAAACATGACTTGGAGGGATGGAATTATGTTTTTTAATAACGAACTTTTTTACGAACTAAGTATTTGTTTTATAACTTTTTTTGAAACTGAATGTCCAAAATCGAGAGAGTGGAAGGTTCCCACTGGCAGAGCTCGACTGGCAAGGCCAAGGGAACGAGTCGACCCATTGTCTCAGTCCACCATGAGCTCTGCTGGCAGAGTCCGGCTCCGAGAGATTGACTTCAGGGGCTGTGTTTGAACGTGAGCTGGTAAATATAGATTTGAGGTGGCCAATCCCTGTTGGCCCCGACACCATCGTGGCCGATGGCAATTGATGGGTAATGTGCGTTGAGGTACACGGTTAAAATGTAAAATATATATATGATGATGATGATGATTGACGAGGCTAATGATGATGATGATAATGTACGTGGAACTTCTTTCGTGCTGTACGTAGCTAACCGTGCTAATTGGAGGTGCTGAAAATTATCACGAGGCTAAATTCACGTAGTTAAAAAATGAAATAAAAATAAATGAAAAAACAACTAAATAAAATCACGACTTTCGGAGGCAACACAAGCTTCTGTCTTCAGGTGGAACCGTCACAGCAAAATTACTGCATCAATTATTTATTGTTTTTTCATTTATTTTATTTTCTTTTACCTACATGACTTTACCGAAAAAACCAACGAGTATGAATCCTTGCAGTCAGAAAAACTTCAAATCTAGAATCATGAGGCTGATAATGAATTTGAGGATGATCTACGACGACGACGATGATGATGATGAAGAGGACGATGTTGACGATGATGGCAAGCCGCACCCCGCTGATCTCCAGGATCTCGCTGCTCATCCTCTGAGCCTCGGCCTGCGCTGCGTCAAGCCTGTCCCGCATGTCGCTGCCGCGCTCCTTGGTGGTTTCGATCTCCTTTTCGATTCCGATCACCTCCACCTGAACAACACGAGCACCGGTTCCATGAGAATTCTGCAATTATAGTGAAAAACAACAACAACACAAGTGCACCTGTCAGGTTTGAGTGACAGCCTCGGTTGACCGATGCATTGAGATACGGCTGAAAATGCTGCAGGGTTTGAGTCACTCAACTCTAATATGTATGTGTGTTGAACTTCTTTCGCACCGTACGTGGCCAACTGTGCTCATCGGAGGTGCAGGGGAAGGACAACAAACTAAACACATAGATAACAAACTGTGCTGTCAGTGTCACGGCCCATTTTCAAAATGTGAAATTAAATATTCAGATATAGATAATCTTGGAAAATATACATTGCATATCAATGAATGATCACAGTTTTTTTAAACACTTGTTATGGACAAACACTTTATCTTCCATGTTCCCGTTGTTTTTCAATGTGCTGAATAAGGCCTATCACCTAAATTGTTGGCTTGCTACGCATGCTTCAGTTGTACAGCAGTGTGAATCACAATGTATTTTGAGACTCTGCTTCTTTGACCGTTTGGCTGGGGCAGAGTGCGTCAGTCACAAATCAGATGGTCACGGACTAAAATCCCAATTGAGGGTTAACTTGACTCTGTTACCCACACTATCCGAACAATCCGAACCCCGAGCGGTTCGGCCTAGCTTGTCTGTATGTGTGTTGAACTTCTTTCGTGCTAATCGGAGGTGCGGGGTAGTTGCAAGGCAGTCTCACCTTGATCTGCTGCAGCCGGGCCAAGGCTTGGTCGTAGCTCCTCTGCAGGCACTCACACTCCAGCCTCTGGGCGACGCTGCTCCGCGAGGCGGTCATCAGCGCAGCCTGCACGGCAACCACCGACGGCGCGTCGACACCGCATCGACACCGCATGAATACCGCATCGACACCACATCGACACCACATCAACACCACATGAATACCACATCGACACCACATCGACACCACATCAACACCACATGAATACCACATCGACACCACATCGACACCACATCAACACCGCATGAATACCACATCGACACCGCATCAACACCGCATGAATACCGCATTGACACTGCATCAACACCGCATGAATACCGCATCAACACCGCATGAATACCACATCGACACCACATAGACACCACATCAACACCACATGAATACCGCATCGACACCGCATCAATACTACGTCGACACCGCATAAAGACCGCATGAACACCGACTCCACGGCCGTTTCCCCAGCATCGCCCCCCCCCCCTCCGGCCGTGCTACCAGCGTCGCGTCGTCGGGCTGCGGCGTCAAGCTGGCCACGTGCGGCGTCACGGGCAGGGGGCCCGGCGTCGGTGACCCCACTCGCGCTCGACCCTCGTGGGGCACGACGAGGCTGCCGTTGTGAGGGAGCCTCCATCGGCGCCTCTGGGGAGCTTCTTCAGCTACGGGGGCTGCGCGTGGACGGCTCGTAGCTGGAGGGAGGCGTCGCTCATCTGGCCACGGGCCGCGGCTACCGTCGCCGGGCAGCCGAGTTGCAACGCCGCGGCCCTTCATATGAAGCGCGGCCCTTCATATTCAGAGACTGGCCCGTGGAATTGGATACCAAAGAACTACCCCTGAGATCCCTTTCTAGTGACCCTCATGTGAATGCGAGCAGTCAAACATTGCACACTACACACAGTCACTTGATGGCCATAGCCATCGCTTATCCAATCCAATGGGCACATTACCAATTGAAATGGGATGTATTCAATTAAAGCGTTGCAAACCCCCACTCTATCTGATCCTGAGCTCCACGCTCTACTCCCCATGTCTTAAATCCACCGTGAGCCTGAATTCCAGTCCACGTGACCCCAGGACAACCTTAGCGCGCCCCACGTCAGGTGACGGGTACCTGTGCGTGCAGGTAGGACTCCAGCAGCTTGGCAATGGAGTGCGTGTAGTGCTCTATCAGCTCCGTGCCAAGCTGCGGAAAGGGCACGCCCGTGATGGCTTCCTTTCATCCGGGACAGACGAAACACAGCGCGTGTGCGCGTGAGGCTTCGGCAAAGAGAGCGACGGGCGGCAGTGGCCGGCAACGCAGAGGAGTTCGCGACGGCGTGGCCGTTGCTCGTTACCTTTCCGCTGGCCGTGCCCGCAGCGTTCTGGCGAGTGGCTTTCAAGTGACGCTTTATCGTTTTGCTCAGGTTCTCCAAGTAACTTTTAACCTGATGAGGATACCACGAATGCCCACACACACACACACACCAGAGGCTGAGGTTGTTGTTGGGTTTTTTTCTTTCAAAAACACTTCACAAGTCAAGACACAAAACTAATTTGTCTACTAGCAGCGCGAGAGGTGGGAATTGGAATAAGGTGAAAGGTGAAGTTGAAGGCGCGAGCTACCTCCGAACATGTTTCTTTCTCCTCCACGATCAGCTCTCCCAGTTCACTGTCTCCTCCACTCGCCTCGACCAACCTACGGGGTTCAGAAGTCATCGGAACGTTCAGCGTCAGTCATTGCGAAATGATGTTAATCTCTGCACTGATATGGTCGTATAATTACTTTTTTACTCCGTTCATTTGGTGCGATTTCCTAAAAATGTTTTGTTTACTGGTAGTAGGGTTTTCATTTGCTTGGTCGTGACTGTATATGGATTTGGTGCTTTAATATAATTAATGTACAGCGTTGTGTGATGCTATCTTCTTCTTCTTTCGTATTGCATGGAAGCAACAGTTTGTATCGATGATGTCCGAGTTGAATGTTAAGGTCCTTCAACCAATCCAAGGCGGCAGTAGACGCTGAGTGGATTCCAGCAATGCCGCCAAGGTGTGAATGGGTGGCGCACTCATCGGTGATGCATTGGATGGTTTGGGCTTTACCACAGTCGTAGGCTGGTGAGTCTTGAATTGTACATTCATGGAACAACGTGTACGCACATCCACAGTGTGGACTACAGCCGTCGTAAGAGAGATAATCACGGCACATCCACGGTCGGGTCCTCAACGATGTTTTTGTTTGCCACGATTGTAGCCGCCCACCCTTCAGACCAGGGGTGAGGAACGCGGGCCGTATGAGGCCCGCGAAATCATTTAATGTGGCCCTGCCAAGGCAACCGCAGGCGGGACTCGAAATTCAATAAATCTAGTAGCAAACCTGGAAAAGCAGTTGCGAGTAGCAAACATCATCAATACCAGCTAACATCACGCGCCTTACCAAAGAGAAGCAGTTCCAGCCATCACACTAGGGGTAGTTAATTAAATGTTTGGCCAAATATAACGGGCTAATTTTAAAGTTGATAATTTTGTATGGCCCGCGAATGATGTTATAAATATCCAAATGGCCCTTGGCAGACAAAAAGGTTCCCCACCCCTGCTTCAGACATGTGCCGGTGGCTTTATTGTCGGCTGCCAGAGCCGAGGCGCTTATCCAGAGAGGCTTCCTGAATGTAAGCCTCGGGCGCGTGGGTGCCATTAGCACGACCGACGCCGCTGCACGTGTATCAAACGCCTTTACCCAGGCTGCTGCAGGCCCACACCGGTGCCCTCCTCTGGTCCCTGGCCCAGCGACGGGATGTGTCTGTCCAGAGTGAGGACGAGCTCCTCCAAGCAGCCAACCACCTTCCACAGCCTCGCACACTCCTCCTGTCCACACGGAGGTCGCACAGAATTAGGTTGCCCTCCGTGCAAAATCAGTTAAACAAAAAAGGTGAATGTGCAGCCCTGCAATTGCTTCCTAATGCCACTGCTGGTAGAAAGGCCCTCCACTACCGGGGGTACTGTACCCCATCCCGTGTTGGTAATAAGGGGTTGTCTTACCGGCTAGGAGATGGTAACTACCTCGCCTGGTATACAGGAGGTCGTGGGTTTCGATCCCCGTGGATTTTTCTCCGGGTCTTCCAGTTTTTTCCCTCCCATTTAGAATCAACGTCACGCGTTTAGACTATTTGTCTGCTGTAGATTTCCACACGACAAGCAACTTTGTTGACCGATCATTTGTGGCCAGGTCGTTTCTGCAAATGAGCTACACAGCTCAGCGGGTCTTACCTGGTAAAATAAAAAACATAGTTCAATAGTTCAAATCGTAGTTCCCTTTACCAAGCTGGTCAGGTCAGGTTGGTGATGGGATGGATGCAGAGCTTGAGTCGTGTTAGCGATGACGGGGAATTGAAACGAGGTGACAGGGTTCAGAGTGGAGTGCGCTGGCCATTTCACTAGAGCACCTCCCCCACGTATTTGTATTGGACATCTAAATCTATGCTTGCATCGCGGTGACACATTTATCATGTTAATCGTAAATTTAAAGACAAAAATATTGCATTTATTTGGAAACGCATTCTACATACCTCATCTGGAAAGTGTAAGGCTTGTCCAACTAATCTATTTCCTCCGTGTTCTTCCACAGAACTCACGTTCCTCAGATCCATCACTTCGCTCGGTCCACGTTGCACTTGCCAACTCGTGCGATCCTTGAACCTCCCAGCATCCTCAATCTCCAAATCAACTTCCGATCTCAAGTCTCTATTTTGTCTTCTCACATCCTCTTGCATCTCTAACTCAACTTGCATTCTGGACATTCCAAAGCTTTTCAATGCACCGCTGTCCCGTTGGTCTGCGCTCAACTTGTGAAACATTTGTAAATGCATATCTTCTGCGTCTCTCCTGAACTCACTCTCTTCCATACATGACACGTACGTTTGCCTTTCACACTTCCCTGAACGTGGCGTTTTCAGCATCAGTCTGTCGGCTGCGTCCGAATAAACTGTGGAAACGCTTGACTTTAATTCGCCACCTTTTAGCGATTTTCCCATTTGCGTTGACTCGTCCGTAAAAGCTGAACTCATCGAAGCGGCTACATCACCGAGCCACATCGGCTGCGACCGGTGCAGCGCGTGGCTACAATCCGGCCCCGCACTCTCAGCCTCGTTCACAGCGACTGCGGCCTCCGTTTGGAAGTCTGCTCGGTCTCGCGACGACGCTTTGCTCGCAGTCAACTGAGCCTCAGCACGATATTCTCGTGACACCGATAACCGACCGCGTTGCTCTTTTACGACTTGAGCCGCCAGCCTTGGCGACGGCTCGGAGCTGGCCCCTGCATCCCGCTGCGGCCCTCTCTCCGTTTGCTGTCTCGCGCTCCGCTGATGTTCCGCGTGACCTTGCTTCGTCCGGGCGCCTGCTTCCGCTTTTCCCGACTCAAATATTTTGGGAGACAGGCCGCGTTCACGAGGCACCTTCAATTGCTCCTTAGTGCCATGCTGCAAATATTCTCGGCCACATTGTGGTGCCTTTTTTGTGGATGTTTGAATTGTTTTAACCGTTGCTTCATCCGATCCCTGTATCAGGAGCAGTCCCCCTTTCCACGTCAGTCGCTCTGCTCCACTCTGCTCCCAACGCTCCGTCGCGCTGTCTTCGGCAAGGAAATCATCGGCAGACAGATACGGCTCATCGTCGTGGGAGTCCATGCTCTCTCTGGCTTCTTCGATATCGTTGCCGGAGTTTCCCTTTGTGTACCACTGGCACGGCTGTCTGCCTAATGCTCGCGGCAGTCTTTGCTTGTTTCCATTTCGCCCATCCTGCAAAACAATTCGCCTCATTAAAACTAAATACAGGTGCAGCCCTATCGTTGCTTGGTCACACAACTGCTGAAGGACCTAAATTAGTGGGAGCTTTTCCACGCTGACTTGATGCCTAGGAAGAGGTGGGAGCGCTCAATCTTTGTCTGACCACACACGACCTACCCATCGACTGTCACGAAAACCATCTCCACGGCTTCGTGGACAGAGGTGAGGACATTTAGAAAACCTAACCCCCCACCGTGTCAACTGCCGTGCCGAGAGATCGAACCGGTGATATGTGGGTTGCAAGTCCAGTGTGCTCACCATCACACCATGGTAGCATCTCTACCTTTTTGAAAGTTTGTGTCTTACTACCGTACATCCATATTCTGTCAAAAGGTAGCTCAACAATTGTGTATCGACATTGCGGTTTGCCTTGACAGCAGAGTAGTGATTTAGACTCTGAGATTAGAATAATTTTCTAACTATTTAATGAAGGAATATACTGTAATGCTATAAAATTGAGTTTGGAAAAAGCAGTGGTGCAGTGGTTATTGGACTGCACTATGAACCCGGTAACCTGAGTTCGATGTAGTTCATTAAGCGTGAGATACTTCTGACAATGTGAATATATGTGTGTGTGTGTATGAGCTGTGGCAGGATTAATATAAATTTGGGAGGAACGTAAAAAATTATTTAATGTTATTTGAGGATTTAATAAATAGATTTTGCGGTCATTAATGCACTGCTGGATGAAGGCCTCCCTCTCCGGGTCGGTCGTGGGGGTCGTTTGACCATACTTCACCACGCTGCTGGTCAGTGCTGGCTGGTGAAGGATAAGTTCGCGATGTCACTCACTGCTGGTTAGCTGTGGCCAGGTATC